>NC_057810.1:556693729-556993729 GCF_018294505.1 Triticum aestivum | reverse complement strand
CGGTTATAATGTTCATGCTCAACGCTGGCACCAAATAACAATTATTTAGGTCTAAAACTAATCCCGATGGTAGATGTAGAGGTAGCGTGCCGACCGCGATCACATCGACTTTGGAACCATTTCCCACGCGCATCGTCACCTCGTCCTTAGCCAATCTACGCTTAATCCGTAGTCCCTGTTTTGAGTTGCCAATATTAGCAACAGAACCAGTATCAAATACCCAGGTACTACTGCAAGCATTAGTAAGGTACACATCAATAACATGTATATCACATATACCTTTGTTCACTTTGCCATCCTTCTTATCCGCCAAATACTTGGGGCAGTTCCGCTTCCAGTGTCCAGTCTGCTTGCAGTAAAAGCACTCAGTCTCAGGCTTAGGTCCAGACTTGGGTTTCTTCTCTTGAGCAGCAACTTGCTTGCTGTTCTTCTTGAAGTTCCCCTTCTTCTTCCCTTTGCCCTTTTTCTTGAAACGGGTGGTCTTGTTGACCATCAACACTTGATGCTCCTTCTTGATTTCTACCTCCGCGGCTTTTAGCATTGCGAAGAGCTCGGGAATAGTCTTGTCCATCCCTTGCATATTATAGTTCATCACGAAGCTCTTGTAGCTTGGTGGCAGTGATTGAAGAATTCTGTCAATGACACTATCATCAGGAAGATTAGCTCCTAGTTGAATCAAGTGATTATTATACCTAGACATTTTGAGTATGTGTTCACTGACAGAACTATTCTCCTCCATCTTGCAGCTATAGAACTTATTGGAGACTTCATATCTCTCAATCCGGGCATTTGCTTGAAATATTAACTTCAACTCCTGGAACATCTCATATGCTCCATGACGTTCAAAACATCGTTGAAGACCCGGTTCTAAGCCGTAAAGCATGGCACACTGAACTATCGAGTAGTAATCAGCTTTGCTCTGCCAGACGTTCTTAACGTCGTCAGTTGCATCAGCAGCAGGCCTGGCACCCAACGGTGCTTCCAGGACGTAATTCTTCTGTGCAGCAATGAGGATAATCCTCAGGTTACAAACCCAGTCCGTGTAATTGCTACCATCATCTTTCAACTTTGCTTTCTCAAGGAACGCATTAAAATTCAACGGAACAACAGCATGAGCCATCTATCTACAACAAACATAGACAAGCAAAATACTATCAGGTACTAAGTTCATGATAAATTGAAGTTCAATTAATCATATTACTAAAGAACTCCCACTTAGATAGACATCCCTCTAGTCCTCTTTAGTGATTACGTGATCCATATCAACTACACCATGTCCGATCGTCACGTGAGATGGAGTAGTTTCAACGGTGAACATCAATATGTTGATCATATCTACTATATGATTCACGCTCGACCTTTCGGTCTCCGTGTGCCGAGGCCATATATGTTATATGCTAGGCTCGTCAAGTTTAACCTAAGTATTCTACGTGTGCAACTGTTTTGCACCCGTTGTATTTGAACGTAGAGCCTATCACACCCGATCATCACGTGGTGTCTCAGCACAAAGAACTTTCGCAACGGTGCATACTCAGGGAGAACACTTCTTGATAATTTTAGTGAGAGATCATCTTAAAATGCTACCGTCAATCAAAGCAAGATAAGATGCATAAAGGATAAACATCACATGCAATCAATATAAGTGATATGATATGGCCATCATCATCTTGTGCTTGTGATCTCCATCTCCGAAGCACCGTCGTGATCACCATCGTCACCGGCACGACACCTTGATCTTCATCATAGCATCGTTGTTGTTACGCCATCTATTGCTTCTACGACTATCGCTACCGCTTAGTGATAAAGTAAAGCAATTACAGGGCGTTTGCTTTTCATACAATAAAGCGACAACCATATGGCTCCTGCCAGTTGCCGATAACTTCGGTTACAAAACATGATCATCTCATACAATAAAATATAGCATCACGTCTTGACCATATCACATCACAACATGCCCTGCAAAAACAAGTTAGACGTCCTCTACTTTGTTGTTGCAAATTTTACGTGGCTGCTATAGGCTGAGCAAGAACCGTTCTTACCTACGCATCAAAACCACAATGATAGTTCGTCAAGTTAGTGCTATTTTAACCTTCTCAAGGACCCGGCGTAGCCACACTCGGTTCAACTAAAGTTGGACTCGGTTCAACTAAAGTTGGAGAAACTAACACCCGCTAGTCACCTGTGTGCAAAGCACGGCGGTAAAACCAGTCTCGTGTAAGCGTACGCGTAATGTCGGTCTGGGCCGCTTCATCCAACAATACCGCCGAACCAAAGTATGACATGCTGGTAAGCAGTATAACTTGTATCGCCCACAACTCACTTGTGTTCTACTCGTGCATATAACATCTACGCATAAAACCTGGCTCGGATGCCACTGTTGGGGAACGTAGTAATTTCAAAAAAAATCCTACGCACACGCAAGATCATGGTGATGCATAGCAACGAGAGGGGAGAGTATTGTCCACGTACCCTCGTAGACCAAAAGCGGAAGCGTTATGACAACGCGTTTGATGTAGTCGTACGTCTTCACGATCCGACCGATCCAAGTACCGAACGTATGGCACCTCCGAGTTCAGCACACGTTCAGCTCAATGACGATCCCCGGACTCCGATCCAGCAAAGTGTCGGGGATGCGTTCCGTCAGCACGATGGCGTGGTGACAATGATGATGTTCTACCGATGCAGGGCTTCGCCTAAGCACCGCAACGATATGACCGAGGTGGAATATGGTGGAGGGGGCCACAGCACACAGCTAAGGAACGGTCACGAAGATCAACTTGTGTGTCCTAGGGTGCCCCCTGCCCCCGTATATAAAGGAGCAAGGGGGAGGCCGGCCGGCCCTAGGGGCGCGCCAAGGAGGAGGAGTCCTCCTCCTTGTAGGAGTAGGACCCCCTCTTTCCTACTCCTACTAGGAGGGGGAAAGGAAGGAGGAGAGGGAGAGGGAAAGAAGGGGGCGCCGCCCCCCCTCTCCTAGTCCAATTCGGACCAGAGGGGGAGGGGGCGCGCGGCCCATCCTGGCTGCCCCTCTCTCTCTCCACTAAAGCCCATAAGGCCCATTACTTCTCCCAGGGGGGGTTTCGGTAACCCTGCGGCACTCCGGTTTTCTCCAAAAACCCCTGGAACACTTCCGGTGTCCGAATATAGTCGTCCAATATATCAATCTTTATGTCTCGACCATTTCGAGACTCCTCGTCATGTCCGTGATCACATCTGGGACTCCAAACAATCTTCGGTACATCAAAACTTATAAACTCATAATAAAATTGTCATCGTAACGTTAAGCGTGCGGACCCTACGGGTTCGAGAACTATGTAGACATGACCTAGAACTATTCTCGGTCAATAACCAATAGCGGAACCTGGATTCTCATATTGGCTCCTACATATTCTACGAAGATCTTTATCGATCAAACCGCATAACAACATACGTTGTTCCCTTTGTCATCGGTATGTTACTTGCCCGAGATTCGATCGTCGGTATCCAATACCTAGTTCAATCTCGTTACCGGCAAGTCTCTTTACTCATTACGTAATGCATCATTCCGTAACTAACTCATTAGCTACATTGCTTGCAAGGCTTATAGTGATGTGCATTACCGAGAGGGCCCAGAGATACCTCTCCGACAATCGGAGTGACAAAACCTAATCTCAAAATACGCCAACCCAACATGTACCTTTGGAGACACCTATAGAGCTCATTTATAATCACCCAGTTATGTTGTGACGTTTGGTAGCACACAAAGTGTTCCTCCGGTAAATGGGAGTTCCATAATCTCATAGTTACAAGAACATGTATAAGTCATGAAGAAAGCAATAGCAACATACTAAACGATCAAGTGCTAGGTTAACGGAATGGGTCATGTCAATCACATCATTCTCCTAATGATGTGATCCCGTTAATCAAATGACAACACATGTCTATGGTTAGGAAACATAACCATCTTTGATTAATGAGCTAGTCAAGTAGAGGCATACTAGTGACGTTATGTTTGTCTATGTATTCACACATGTATCATGTTTCCGGTTAATACAATTCTAGCATGAATAATAAACATTTATCATGATATGAGGAAATAAATAATAACTTTATTATTGCCTCTAGGGCATATTTCCTTCAAGTGTGTGACGCATACTTCTTGGGAATGATATTATATCAAAGATGGTTATCTAATGAGAGCTAACAAACTATGCATCCCCGACTCTTCTCTTCGTTTGTTACTTTTGCAAGAGGCTCATGGAGGAGGACTCATGGTACATTTCGGACGTGACAAGACTTTTGCCATGCTCTCCAAGAACTACTTTTGGCCCAAGATGTTCCGCGATGTCTCACGCTTCACAACCGGTGCTCTACATGCCGCAAAGGTAAGTCACAATCTCAATCCCATGGTTTACATATGCCACTTCCTATTCCACATCAACCATGGGAAGATATTAGCACGGATTTTGTGCTTGGATTACCTAGGATTCAAAATGGCAAGGACTTTGTATTTGTTGTTGTGGACTGATTCTCTAAAATGGCTGATTTTATCACATGCAATAAGATAGACGATGCTTCACATGTTGCAAATCTTTTTTGTAGGGAAATCTTGAGGTTACACGGAGTGCCAAAGACAATTGTGTCGGACAGAGACGTCAAGTTCTTAAGCTACTTTTGGAAGACGTTATGCGCCAAGCTCGGAAATCAAGCTACTCTTCTCCACGGCATATCACCCTCAAACCGATGGCCAAATGGAAGTCACCAACCGGACTCTCGCCACTCTCCTACGCGTGTTGATCAACAAGAACATCAAGGAGTGGGAGGAGTGCTTACCCATCATCGAGTACGCCTACAACCGTGCAAGACACTCTACCACCGGCAAGTCCCCCTTCGAGGTTGTCTACGGTTTCAACCCTTTGTCGCCATTGGACATCCTTCCTCTACCGCTACAAGAACGAGCGAACATGGACGCTAGCGCAAGAGCCACCTACCTCAAGAATATGCATGAAGAAACACGTTCCACGATCGAGCATCAAGTACAACGCCTGAAAGGATCGAGAAGAGGTGTCTAGAGGGGGGTGAATAGACCCTTAGCAAGAAAAGTGGCAGTTTTTAAGTTCTTCAAGTTGAGGTGGAGTTTAAGCACAAGTTTAAACATTCACAATACATATCAAGCAAGCATGGCATGAGCATATGAGCAGCGGAAAGTAAAGCATGCAATTTGCAAGAATATAAAGAGATGGGATTGGAGTGTGCAAACGCAATTGGAGACACGAAGATTTTTTTATCCGTGGTTCCGATAGGTGGTGCTATCGTACATCCACGTTGATGGAGACTTCAACCCACGAAGGGTAATGGCTGTGCGAGTCCATGGAGGGCTCTACCCACGAAGGGTCCACGAAGAAGCAACCTTGTCTATCCCACCATGGCCATCGCCCACGTAGGACTTGCCTCACTAGGGTAGATCTTCACGAACTAAGCGATCTCCTTGCTCTTACAAACTCCTTGGTTCAACTCCACAATCTTGACGGAGGCTCCCAAGTGACACCTAACCAATCTAGGAGGCACCAATCTCCAAAAGGTAATAGATGGTGTGTTGATGATGGAATCCTTGCTCTTGTGCTTCAAATGATAGTCTCCCCAACACTCAACTCTCTCTCATAGGATTGGATTTGGTGGAAAGATGATTTGAGTGGAAAGCAACTTGGGGAAGGCTAGAGATCAAGATTTATGTGGTTGGAATGGAATATCTTGACCTCAACACAAGTGTATGTGGTTCTCTCTCAGAAAATGTATGTTGGAAGTGTAGGCACGTTCTGATGGCTCTCTACACGAATGAAGAGTGGTTGGAGGGGTATATATAGCCTCCACACAAAATCTAACCATTACACACAATTTGCCAAACTCGGTGAGACCGAATCATGAAACTCGGTCAGACCGATTCAGTTCATAATGTGACCGTTAGGCATTTCGGTGGGACCGACATGTCAACTCGGTGGGACCGATGTGCTAGGGTTAGGGTAAAACCTCATCTCAGTTTAACCGATTACACAAACTCGGTGGAACCAATATTGGTAATAAGCGAAATAGAGAGTTGGTCAAGCAAACTTGGTGGGACCGATTGCATATCTTGGTGAGACCGAGATTATTGCAATAGGTAACAGAGAGTTTGCAAGCCCCCATCTCGGTGAGACCGAGATCCCATCGGTGAGACCGAATTGACTAGGGTTTCTGCCAGTGGCTATGTCAAGTGAACTCGGTGGCGCTGGATAGATCAAATCGGTGGGGCCGAGTTTGACTTTTGGTTTGGGACATATGTGGATATGAGAAAGTGGTTGAGGGCTTTGGAGCATATCACTAAGCATTTTGAGCAAGAAACCCATTAAGCAACACCTCATCCCCTTTTAATAGTATTGGCTTTCCTATGGACTCAATGTGATCTTGGATCACTAAAATAGAAAATTTAGGTTCCTGAGCTTTGAGCTTGAGCCAATCCTTTGTCCTTAGCATCTTGAAGGGGTTCCACATCCTCTTGTCCATGCCACTCCATTGTTGAACTTATCTAAAACATACTAGATAGAGGTATTAGTCCAACAAGAGATATGTTGACATTAATTACCAAAATCACCCAGGGAGCACTTGTGCTTTCAACGCTTCACCTGCAAGCTCAACATCAACAAGTCACCGATGGTGTTCCAACCGGGCGATCTAGTATGGTTACATATCCGCAAGGACCGCTTCCCCAAGGAGCGCAAGTCCAAGCTACTTCCGAGAGCCGATGGACCATTCAAGGTGCTCGCACGCTACAACGACAATGCAAGATCAACATTCCATGTGACAAGTACAACATAAGAGACATCTTCAACGTCAAAAACTTAGCCAAGTACCATGGTGATGATGATCATGATCTATGGACGGATCTCTCCCAAGGGGGGGGGGATGATGCGGAGCATCCATCGTCCATCCACATGGACACTCCATCACCACCACAAGCACCAAGAGGATCGATGACAAGAGCACGTGCACGTGCCATCGAGAACGAGGTTAACTCCTTCCTCTTCGAGCTCCATTCAAATTCACACGAGAGTTAGGTCCTACCTCAAACGAAAGTGTTATGCATGCTTAGGTACCAAAGTGATGATCATGAAGAGGCTAGCATGGAGACTCGAGCACCTATGGATGAGGAGAAGGAAGAATGGAGCAAGAAGAACGAAGAAGGGGGGACTGGACACTTCGGTTGCCCGGCCACTTTGGCCCCGGGTGCCCGGCCCCAACCTGGGCGCGGCCCCTGCCAGCCCCGGGTGCCCGCAGCCCCCTGGGCGCTGCTCCCAGCCAATCCCGACTGCCCGGCCCCCTGCCCCAGCCACCTGGCGCCACCCCGGGTGCCCGGGCCACCATCAGCCGGCTCCTGACCAGTCCTGGTGCCCGGCCTACTTCGCCCCGGGTGACCGGCCGAACATGAGCGCATGTCCTTGTCCGGTCCGGGTGCCCGGACCACTCCGAGAGTGTCTGTGTGAAATTGGGTTTTTACCCTTGTATCCCTCTCTCCCTTCTCTTTCGTCCCTAGGATACATAAACTCCTTCCCTAGCTCATTTGAGAGGTTAGCAAAGTATTACATAGACAAACAGAGAGCTTTGCTCATCTTCCTCCTATTGGAGATCTAGACCTCCTCTTGGAGAAGCTCCTCTTGGAGATCAAGCCCTCCTCTTGGAGAAGATCCTCTTGGATATCAAGACCTCACCTAGTGGGAAGAACTTTTACCCTAGTGCTATTTTCCTTGAATTGTCCTTGTATGCTTATGGATCTCTTGTATGCTACTCTAGTGGATGTGTTATTTGGGTTTGTTTGAGTGATCTCCTCCTTGTGTTCTTGTGTGTTCTTCCTCTTTCCCCCCTCCAAGTGTGAAAATATCCCCTCTAGGGTTTCACCCTACAGAAAACTAGATCAAGATCTAATTAGTCAATTAGGACCAACTAGAACTAGGACTAGATAAACTAGAGGAGGCTCCAAAACTTGTGTGTCTCAATACAGCATAAAACCCTAGTATATATATGTTAGAGGAGAGGGAGAGGGCTGCTACCAAGGAGGGAAGGAGCCTCCTTGGGGCACTGGCCAAGGGAGAGGAGACTAACTCCTCCCCCTGTCCAATTCGGCCTCCCCCTTCCATAAGGGAGGAGGCCTAAGTTTCCTTCTCCGATTTGGCCTTTTAAGGACCACTTGTATTAAATTAAATATAAAAATGTTCTAAATATTTTTAGACCCTTTTATATATAATTTAACAGCCCCGAAACCATTTTTCACCTATATATTAATTATTGGTAATGCCCGGTATTATTCGATATTCTCTGGAATCTTTCTAGTGACCCCGAGACGCTTCTGGATCCTCTCAAAACTATTCCGAATATTAATGAAACAAGTACACAAATATGTTATAATCACTCTCGTCCTACTAACAATCAGCAGATCATGATTACCTTAAGCTTGTGACATCATAGGTTTGGTAACTCACAGACATGAACGAAACCCCTTCGTTCAAGAGGAGGAAGATGAGAAAAGATCTCTCTTTGTCTATGTAATACTCTGCTATCCTTAACTAGAGGAAGGGGAAAGTATATTTATAGTCTAGGAGGATTTGGGAAGGAGATGAGGGTACATGGGTCATTTGACCCTAAGTGCACGCAGGCACAGCCGAAGGGGGCCGGGCACCCGGGGTAAAGAGACCGGGCACCCCGGGGTCGTTGGGAGTAGAAGACCGGGCACCCGGGGTTGAGGGCCGGGCACCCGGGGTGGCACCTGGGAGGGGGGCCGGGCACCCGATGGTCGGGGTGCGGGCACCCAGGGGTGCGGGTACCCGGTGGTTGGGGTGCGGGCACCCAGGGTGGACAGAGGGGCCGCGCCCTTTGGCGCCGTGGTCTGGGCACCCGGGGCATAGGAGGCCAGGCACCCGGGATGGTCCGAGGCCTCCGGTGTTTCGCGTCTTGGGGTCCCTCTTCCTCCTCCGTATCCCTTCTTCGATGGTGTAGATGTTCTCTTGAACTTCAACTCCTCCTCATCGTCAATGAAGCTCCGGTAGTACCTATGCATGTACACGAGAGGGATGTCAAGTAGTATACCATCCTCGAAGGGGTCAAGTGAACACATGTAAAGGATATGATTAACCTTTATGTATGTGAAGTAGATGTCGCACGTGTCACTTGCCGAACGGAATCTTGACACGGTGATGTCCGTAGGATGCTCTGCATCAGTGATGGTGTAGCCCAAACCAATGGTTTTGAAGCGCCTGGAGAACTAGTTGAAACCCCGGAAGATCAAGATGCAAATCACCTTATGAACTTTCTGCAAATGCATCAGAGTCTTCTAGATCATTAGGTGCGCACAACTAATCAGTGGTGTTGTGGAGTATATGTGGACCCACAATGTAAACCAAAGAGCTAATGTCTGAGTTGTGCACTTAAAATAAAATTTATGTAAGAACTATGTAATTTTGGTACCAACTATTTTTATTTACGTGCGACATTGACATGTATGATGGACGTGCATGAATTTGCATGTATTTGAGAGTTCGGATTTGAGGTATGTGGATGCCGAGCACGCCATATGAGGGGGCCGTCCAGCTGCGTCCGTGGGCGTGCCCGGGCGCATTCGCGGATGTATAGGGGGGGGCAGATTTGCCAGGTCTGGTTGTAAATGCTCTTAAAACATCTACATCGATCCCAAAAGGATAATTTTTCCCATATTTGCCTGAGGTCTAGTCCGGGGCGACGCGGCCGACTGTGGTGTCCCCAGCGAGGCCTTGCTAGGACTGTGCGTGAGATGATGTTAATGACAGCGACCTTGGCTGCAGAGAACCGGTAACAGGTTGACTAGTTTGGATGAGGGTGCGAGGTTGTCCATGATAGATTTGGTGTGGGTAGATTTAGAGGGATGGTAGGGGCGGAAACAACATGCTAGGGGCGTGGCTCGTGCAAAGCAGGGCAGCGAAGTGTGCCCACTCTCCCGTTCCACCTCCTCTTCAAATGCCCTATGGGCCCTCCGGATTTTCGGATGGATTCTCATCTTTGACGAGTAGGGCTTGCTACATCTTGAGCTTGCGTTGGTTTTCCTTGAAGAGGAAAGGGTGATGCAGCAATAGTAGCGTAAGTATTTCCCACAGTTTTTGAGAACCAAGGTATCAGTCCAGTAGGAGGCTCCTTAGAAGTCCCACGCACCTACACAAACAAACAAGAACTCGCAACCAACGCAATAAAGGGGTTGTCAATCCCTTCAAGGCCACTTGCGAAAGTGAGATCTGATAGAGATAATATGATAAGATAAATATATTTTTGGTATTTGATGATATAGATTGGAAAAGTAAAGATGCAAATAAAAGTAGATTGAAAGCTTATATGATAAAAGATAGACCCGGGGGCCATAGGTTTCACTAGTGGCTTCTCTCAAGATACCATAAGTATTACGGTGGGTGAACAAATTACTGTCGAGCAATTGATAGAAAAGCGAATAATTATGAGATTATCTAGGCATGATCATGTATATAGGCATCACGTCCGTGACAAGTAGACCGACTCCTGCCTGCATCTACTACTATTACTCCACACATCGACCGCTATCCAGCATGCATCTAGAGTATTAAGTTCATAAAGAACAGAGTAACGCATTAAGAAAGATGACATGATGTAGAGGGATAAACTCATGCAATATGATATAAACCCCATCTTTTTATCCTCGATGGCAACAATACAATACGTGCCTTGCTGCCCCTGCTGTCACTGGGAAAGGACACCGCAAGATTGAACCCAAAGCTAAGCACTTCTCCCATTGCAAGAAAGATCAATCTAGTAGGCCAAACCAAACTGATAATTCGAAGAGACTTGCAAATATAACTTAATCACACATAAAAGAATTCAGAGGAGATTCAAATATTTCTCATAGATAAACTTGATCACAAACCCACAATTCACCGGATCTCGACAAACACACCGCAAAAAGAGTTACATCGAATAGATCTCCAAGAAGATCAAGGAGAACTTTGTATTGAGATTCAAAGAGAGAGAAGAAGCCATCTAGCTAATAACTATGGACCCGAAGGTCTATGGTAAACTACTCACAACTCATCGGAAGGGCCTTGGAGATGATGTAGAGGCCCTCTGTGGTCGATTCCCCCTCAGGCGGAGCGCCGACGAAGGCTCCAAGATGGGATCTCGCGGATACAGAAGGTTACGGCGGTGGAAATAGTTTTTCGTGGTCGCTTTTGATGTTTTCAGGGTACATGGGTATATATAGGAGGAAGAAGTAGGTCGGTGGACGCTCGAGTGGCCCACGAGGATGGGGGGCGCGCCCACCTGTAGGGGGCGCGTCAGGCACCCTCGTGGCCACCTCCCTTGTTTCTTGACTTCCACTCCAAGTCCTCTGGATCACGTTTGTTCCAAAAATATTGCTCCCGAAGGTTTCATTCTGTTTGGACTCCGTTTGATATTCCATTTCTTCGAAACATTGAAATAGGCAAAAAACAACAATTCGGATTGGGCCTCCGGTTAGTAGGTTATTCCCAAAAATGATATAAAAGTGTAAAGTAAAGCCCATAAACATCCAAAATGGGTAATATAATAGCATGGAACAATAAAAAGTTATAGATACCTTGGAGACGTATCAAGCATCCCCAAGCTTAATTCCTGCTCGTCCTCGAGTAGGTAAATGATAAAAACAGAATTTTTGATGTGGAATGCTACCTAGCATAATTCTCAATGTAATTTTCTTTTATGTGGTATGATTGTTCAGATCCAAATGATTGAAGATAAAAGCTTATAAAACATAAAAAATAGTAATACTCGAAGCATACTAACAAATAATCATGTCTTATCAAAATAGCATAGCCAAAGAAAGCTTATCCCTACAAAATCATATAGTTAGGCCATGCTTCATTTTCATTACACAAAATACTCCCATCATGCACAACCCCGGTTTCAGCCAAGCAATTGGTTCATACTTTTTAAGGCACTTCAGCTTTTTCAACTCTGACGCAATACATGAGCGCAAGCCATGGACATAGCACTATATGTGGTATATGGTGGTGGTTGTGAAGACAAAAAAAGGGGATAAGATAGTCTCACATCAACTAGGTGTATCAACGGGCTATGGAGATGCCCATCAATAGATATCAATGTGAGTGAGTAGGGATTGCCATGCAACGGATGCACTAGAGCTATAAATATATGAAAGCTCAACAAAAGAAACTAAGTGGGTGTGCATCCAACTCGCTTGCTCACGAAGACCTAGGGCTTTTTGAGGAAGCCCATCATTGGAATATACAAGCCAAGTTCTATAATGAAAAATTCCCACTAGTATATGAAAGTGACAACATAAGAGACTCTCTATCATGAAGATCATGGTGTTACTTTGAAGCACAAGTGTGGAAAAGAGATAGTAGCATTGTCCCTTCTCTCTTTTCTCTCTCTCTTTTTTTGTTTGGCCTTTCTCTCTTTTTTTTATTTGGCCTTTTTTTTATTTGGTGGGCTCTTTGGCCTCTTTTTTTGTAAAGTCCGAAGTCTCATCCCGACTTGTGGGGGAATCATAGTCTTCATCATCCTTTCCTCACTTGGGACGATGCTTTAATAATGAAGATCATCACACTTTTATTAATTTACAACTCAAGGTTACAACTCAATATTAGAACAAGATATGACTCTATATGAATGCCTCCGGCGGTGTACCAGGATATGCAATGAATCAAGAGTGACATGTATGAAAAATTATGAAGGTGGCCTTGCCACAAATACAATGTCAGCTACATGATCATGCAAAGAGAAATATGACAATGATGGAACGTGTCATAATAAACGGAACGATGGAAAGTTGCATGGCAATATATCTCGGAATGGCTATGGAAATGCCATAATAGGTAGGTATGGTGGCTGTTTTGAGGAAGGTAAATAATGGGTGCATGATACCGGCGAAAGTTGCGCGGCATAATAGAGGCTAACAAAGTGGAAGGGTGAGTGTGCGTATATCCATGGACTCACATTAGTCATAAAGAACTCATATACTTATTGCAAAAGTCTACTTGCCCTCGAAGCAAAGTACTACTACGCATGCTCCTAGGGGAAGGGTTGGTAGGAGTTGACCATCGCGCGATCCCGACCTCCACTCATAAGGAAGACAATTAAAAGAGGACCCCATGCAACAGATTTGTCACACAACTTCTACCATACGTGCATGCTACGGGACTTGCCAACTTCAACACAAGTATTTCTCAATTTCATAATTACCCAACTAGCATGACTCTAACATTACCACCTTTATATCTCAAAACAATTATCAAGCATCAAATTGATCATAGTGTTTAATGCACTTCCTATGATAGTTTTTATTATACCCAACTTGGATGCTCATCATTCTAAGACCAAATTTATAACCATAGCAAATACCATGCTGTTCTAAAAGACTCTCAAAATAATATAAGTGAAGCACTAGAGATCAACAATTTCTTCAAAATTAAGCCACCGCCGTGCTCTAAAAATATAAGTGAAGCGCATAGAGCAAAATTATCTTGCTCAAAAGATATAAGTGAAGCACATAGAGTGTTCTAATAAATTCTAATTAAGTGGGATTCTCCCAAAAGGTGTGTACAGCTGGATGATTGTGGAAATCTAAAAAGCAAATACCGATATCATACATGACGCTCCAAGCAAAACACATATCATGTGGCGAATAAAAATATAGCTCCAAGTAAAGTTACCGATAGACGAAGACGAAAGAGGGGATGCCTTCCGGGGCATCCCCAAGCTTAGGATTTTGGTTATCCTTGAATATCTTGGGGTGCCATGGGCATCCCCAAGCTTAGGCTCTTGCCACTCCTTATTCCATAATCCATCAAATCTTTACCCAAAACTTGAAAACTTCACAACACAAAACTCAACAGGAAATCTCATAAGCTCCATTAGTGCAAGAAAGAAAAACCACCACATAAGGTACTGTAATGAACTCATTCTTTATTTATATTGGTGTTAAACCTACTGTATTACAACTTCTCTATGGTTCATACCCTACATACTAGCCATAGATGCATCAAAATAAGCAAACAACACACGAAAAACAGAATCTGTCAAAAACAGAACAGTCTGTAGCAATCTGTAACTCTAGAATACTTCTGGAACTTTAAAAATACTACCAAAATAGGAAGTCCTGGGAAATTTGTCTATTGATCTACAGCAAAAAGAATCAACGCAAAATCACGTTTCTGTGAATTACTAAAATTATTTTCATGGGCGCAAAGTTTCTGTTTTTCAGAAGAATCAAATTAACTATCACCATAGGTTATCCTATAGGTTCTACTTGGCACAAACACTAATTAAAACATAAAAACACATCAAAGCAGAAGGTAGATGAAAAATTTATTACTAAACATAAGCAAAAACAAAAACAAAGATAAATTGGGTTGCCTCCCAACTAGCGCTATCGTTTAACGCCCCTAGCTAGGCATAAAAGCGAGGATAGATCTAAGTAGTGCCATCATTGGCACTCAATTCATAAGTAGCTCGCATGATAGATTCATAAGGTAATTTGACTTTCTTTCTTGGAAAGTGCTCCATGCCTTTCCTTAATGGAAATCGGAATCTAATATTCCCTTTCTTCATACCAATAATCGCACCAATCGTTCTAAGGAAAGGTCTACCAAGAATAATAGGACAAGAAAGATTGCAATCTATATCAAGAACAATAAAATCTACGGGCACATAATTCCTATTTTCAACAATAAGAACATCATTGATTCTTCCCATAGGCTTTTTAATGGTGGAATCCGCAAGGTGCAAATTTAAAGAGCAATCATCAAGATCATGGAAACCTAGAATATCACATAAAGTTTTCGGAATCGTGGAAACACTAGCACCCAAATCACACAAAGCATAACACTCATGATCTTTAATTTTAATTTTTATAGTAGGTTCTCACTCATCATAAAGTTTTCTAGGTATAGAAACTTCCAAGTTAAGCTTTTCATCATAAGATTGCATCAAGGCATCAACAATATGTTTGGTAAATGCATTATTTTGACTATAAGCATGAGGAGAATTCAACACGGATTGCAACAAGGAAATACAATCTACTAAAGAAAAATTATCATAATTAAATTACTTGAAATCCAAGATAGTGGGTTCAATGCTATTTAAAGTCTTGACCTATCCAATCCCACTTTTACCAAATTTAGCATCAAGATCTAAAAACTCTGAATCATTGGGATGCCTTTTAACTAAAGTTGACTCATCTCCAGTCCCATCATTATCAAGATTCATATTGCAAAACAAGGATCTAATAGGGTACACATCAATAACTTTTAGATCTTCATCATTATTTTCATGGAAACTAGAAGAGCACGCTTTTACAAAGCGATCTTTCTTAGCACGCAATCTAGCGGTTCTTTCCTTGCACTCATCAATGGAAATTATCATAGCCTTGAGAGACTCATTGATATCATGTTTAGGAGGAGTAGATCTAAGTTTCAAAGAGTCAACATCAAGCGAAAGTCTATCAACGTTCCTAGCCAAATCATCAACTTTAAGCATTTTTTCCTCAAGCAAAGCATTAAAATTCTTTTGAGAGATCATAAATTCTTTAACGCTATTCTCAAAAATCAGAGGGCATCTTATTAAAATTACCATAAGAATTATTGTAGGAATTTCCATAATTATTAGAGGAATTACTAGGGAACGGTCTAGGATTAAAGTTTCCTCTATAAGCATTGTTACCAAAATTATTCCTACCAACAAAATTCACATCCATATTCATTATTATTCTCAATCAAAGTAGACAAAGGCATATAATTGGGATCAATAGAAGCACTCTTAGTAGCAAAAAATTTCATAAGTTCATCCATCTTTCCACTCAAAACATTAATTTCTTCTATAGCATGCACTTTTTTACTAGTAGATCTTTTGGTGTGCCATTGAGAATAATTAGCCATAATATTATCAAGGAGTTTGGTAGCTTTTCCTAAGTGTTTTCCATAAACATGCCTCCTGCAACCGAATCTAAAAGATTTCTAGAAGCAAAATTCAATCCGGCATAAAAGTTTTGTATAATCATCCATAAATTCAAACCATGAGTGGGGCAATTGCGAATCATCAACTTCATTCTTTCCCAAGATTGGGCAACATGCTCATGATCAAGTTTTTTAAAATTCATAATATCGTTCCTAAGAGAGATGATCTTAGCGGGAGGAAAATACTTGGAGATAAAAGTATCTTTGCACTTATTCCATGAATCAATACTATTCTTAGGCAAAGACGAAACCCAAACTTTAGCATGATCTCTAAGTGAAAACGGAAATAACTTTAATCCAACAATATCATTATCCATATCTTTCTTCTTTTGCATATCACACAAATCAACAAAGTTGTTTAAATGGGTAGCGACATCTTCACTAGGAAGGCCGAAGAATTGATCTTTCATAACAAGATTCAGCAAAGCAGCATTGATTTCACAAGACTCAACATCATTAAGAGGAGCAATCGGAGTACTAAGGAAATCATTATTATTGGTATTGGAAAAGTCACACAATTTGGTATTATATTGCGCCATAGCGACAAGCAATCCAACACACAAGCAAACAAAAAGGTGAGCGAAAGAGAGAGGAGATTGGGAAAGAGAGGGCGAATAAAACGGCAAGGGTGAAGTGGGGGAGAGGAAAACGAGAGGCAAATGGCAAATAATGTAAGTGCGAGGGAGATGAGTTTGTGATGGGTACTTGGTATGTCTTGACTTGAGTGAAGACCTCCCCAGCAACGGCGCAAGAAATCCTTCTTGCTACGTCTTGAGCTTGCGTTGGTTTTCCTTGAAGAGGAAAGGGTGATGCAGCAATAGTAGCGTAAGTATTTCCCTCAGTTTTTGAGAACCAAGGTATCAATCCAGTAGGAGGCTCCTCAGAAGTCCCACGCACCTACACAAACAAACCAGAACTCGCAACCAACGCAATAAAGGGGTTGTCAATCCCTTCAAGGCCACTTGTGAAAGTGAGATCTGATAGAGATAATATGATAAGATAAATATATTTTTGGTATTTGATGATATAGATTGGAAAAGTAAAGATGCAAATAAAAGTAGATTGAAAGCTTATATGATAAAAGATAGACCCGGGGCCATAGGTTTCACTAGTGGCTTCTCTCAAGATACCATAAGTATTACGGTGGGTGAACAAATTACTGTCGAGTAATTGATAGAAAAGCGAATAATTATGAGATTATCTAGGTATGATCATGTATATAGGCATCACGTCCGTGACAAGTAGACCGACTCCTGCCTGCATCTACTACTATTACTCCACACATCGACCGCTATCCAGCATGCATCTAGAGTATTAAGTTCATAAAGAACAGAGTAACGCATTAAGAAAGATGACATGATGTAGAGGGATAAACTCATGCAATATGATATAAACCCCATCTTTTTATCCTCGATGGCAACAATACAATACGTGCCTTGCTGCCCCTGCTGTCACTGGGAAAGGACACCGCAAGATTGAACCCAAAGCTAAGCACTTCTCCCATTGCAAGAAAGATCAATCTAGTAGGCCAAACCAAGCTGATAATTCGAAGAGACTTGCAAAGATAACTTAATCACACATAAAAGAATTCAGAGGAGATTCAAATATTTCTCATAGATAAACTTGATCACAAACCCACAATTCATCGGATCTCGACAAACACACCGCAAAAAGAGTTACATCGAATAGATCTCCAAGAAGATCGAGGAGAACCTTGTATTGAGATTCAAAGAGAGAGAAGAAACCATCTAGCTAATAACTATGGACCCCGAAGGTCTATGGTAAACTACTCACAACTCATCGGAAGGGCCTTGGAGATGATGTAGAGGCCCTCTGTGGTCGATTCCCCCTCTGGCGGAGCGCCGACGAAGGCTCCAAGATGGGATCTCGCGGATACAGAAGGTTACGGCGGTGGAAATAGTTTTTCGTGGTCGCTTCTGATGTTTTCAGGGTACATGGGTATATATAGGAGGAAGAAGTAGGTCGGTGGACGCTCGAGTGGCCCACGAGGATGGAGGGCGCGCCCACCTGTAGGGGGCGCGTCGGGCACCCTCGTGGCCGCCTCCCTTGTTTCTTGACTTCCACTCCAAGTCATATGGATCACGTTTGTTCCAAAAAGATCGCTCTCGAAGGTTTCATTCCGTTTGGACTCCGTTTGATATTCCTTTTCTTCAAAACACTGAAATAGGCAAAAAACAGCAATTCGGGTTGGGCCTCCGGTTAGTAGGTTAGTCCCAAAAATGATATAAAAGTGTAAAGTAAAGCCCATAAACATCCAAAACGGGTAATATAATAGCATGGAACAATCAAAAATTATAGATACGTTGGAGGCACAAGTGTTGAAAGCACAAGTGCTCCCTGGGTGATTTTGGTAACTAATGTCAACATATCTCTTGTTAAACTAATGATTTTATCTAGTATATTTCAAACAAGTTCAACAGTGGTGTGGCAAGGACAAGAGGACGTGGAACCCCTTCAAAATGCTAAGGACACATATTGGCAAAAGCTCAAGACTCTTCATCTTTATTTTAGCGATCCAAGATCACATTGAGTCCATAGGAAAGCCAATACTATTAAAAGGGGATGAGGTGTTGCTTAATGGCTTGCTTGCTCAAATGCTTAGTGATATTGCTTCAAATACCTCAACCACTTTCTCCATCCAAATATGTCAAAACCCTGAACTCCAACTCAGCCCCACCGATTCTTTCTATCCGGTGCCATCAAGTTCATATGACATAGCCATAGCCAGAAACCCTAACAATTTGGTCTCACCGATACGGATCTCAGTCTCACCGAGATGACCTTGCAAACTCCCTGTGACTTGTTGCATTCATTTCGGTCTCACCGACTTTATGAAATCGGTCTCACCGAGTTGGCTTGACATTCACTCTATTTCTTATTGCTTCATTTCGGTCTCACCGAGTTGATGCAATCGGCGCCACTGAGTTGATGTTTGCCCTAAGCCCTAGCACATCGGTCCCACCGAGTTATTCCAGTCGGTCCCACCGAGATTCCTAATGTTCACATTTTGAACTAATCGATCTCACCGAGTTTAGCTATTCGGTCTCACCGAGATGGGCCAAATGTGTGTAACGGTTTGATTTTGTGTGGAGGCTATATATACCCCTCCACCCCCTTCTCCATGTGTGAGAGAGCCATCAAAATGTGTCTAAACTTCCACTGCTCATTTTCTGAGAGAGAACCACCTACTCATGTGTTGAGATGAAGACATTCCATTCCTACCACAAGAATCTTTATTTCTAGCCTTCCCCAAGTTGCTTTCCACTCAAATCATCTTTCGACCATAGCCAAATCTGTGAGAGAGAGTTGAGTGTTGGGGAGACTATCATTTGAAGCACGTTGATGGAGACTTCAACCCACAAAGGGTAACGGCTACGCGAGTCCATGGAGGGCTCCACCCACGAAGGGTCCACGAAGAAGCAACCTTGTCTATCCCACCATGGCCATCGCCCACGAAGGGCTTGCCTCACTCGGGTAGATCTTCATGAAGTAGGCGATCTCCTTGCCCTTACAAACTTCTTGGTTCAACTCCACAACATGTCGAAGGCTCCCAAGCGACACCTAACCAATCTAGGAGACACCACTCTCCAAAAGGTAATATACAATGTGTTGAAGTCTCCATCAACTTGGACGTATGATAGCACCACCTATCAGAACCACGCCAAAAATCTTCGTGTCTCCATTGCGTTTGCAAACTCCATTCCCATCCCTTTACTTTCTTGCAACTTGCATGATTTACTCTTTCCGCTGCATATACTCTTGTCATGCTTGCTTGAAACGTATTGTGAATGCTTAAACTTGTGCTAAAACTCCACCTTAACTTGTAGAACTTAAAAACTGCCAACTTTGCTTGTTAAGGGTCTAATCACCCCCCTCTAGACCCTTCTTCTCGATCCTTTCAACTGGTATCAGAGCCTTGTTCTCCATTTCTTTGGTTTAACCGCCTTTGGAGGAAGATGGATGAGTCTACATTTGGGAGTATTAGACATAGAGTGCATATTCTTGATGGAGAGTTTCATGGTTATTAGAAAAATGAAATGCTTGTGATTTTCAATGAATATAATTTGAACAAGTATATTACTAGCCCTTATGTGTCTCCCATTGATCCTTTGCATCCTATCCCCGATGAGTATCTTGACATGACTGGCAATCTTAGAACTATTGATCTTATCATTAGAGGATTGCCTTGAAATTTGCTTGTATGCTTGCCTACCTTTGAATGTGCTTATTCTATATGGAAATATCTTGAGGAGCGCTTTCCAAATTACTCGCTGAAAAATCTCGATGAGATTCTTCAAAAGTCTATTGCTTTTCATGAAATGAAGCCAAGTGATCCAAAGTTTGATGAATGTCTATTTGAGCTCCGTGATCTTATGTGTGCCAAAGGAAATGTTGGAGTCATTAATAGTATCATTTTGGAGACAATTAGAATTCATAAACTTGAATGTTGTCATGGTCATAAATCTAACAAATTCACTTGACCTAGGTGATGATCATATGGATGATGATGTTGAGCATGGTTATTATGATGAAGACGAAGATAGTGATGTCGGCCTAGAGGAGTCTATGAGGCATTTTGGTCTCATGGCTAATCTTCGTGACTATATGGCCGGAGGAAAAGAGTGGATTCTTGATAGTGGATGTACCAACCACATGACCGAGATAAAGACATGTTCCACGAGCTTGCTAAGAATGACGGTCCGCGCAAGTATGTCACTTTTGGAGATAACTCCAAGGGTAAGGTACTTGTCCTTGGTAAGGTGGCCATTTCCCATGATAGCTCTATCCAAAATGTCATGCTCGTTGAGTCTCTTGGTTACAATCTACTTTCCGTAACTAGACTACCTGATTTTGGTTTCAATGTCCTATTTACCGAAGTAGATTGCCAAGTGTTTCGAAGAGATAATCATAATATGGTCTTTACCGGTATTCGTAGAGGTGATCTATACATTGTTGACTTTACTAACAGAGCCAAACCTCGAACTTGTTTAATTGCTAAATCTTCTAAATGATGGTTATGGCATAGACGGTTAGGTCATGTTGGCATGCGAAATGTTGACAAGCTTATTAAAGGTGATCATATCCTTGGTGTTAAAGATGTTATATTTGACAAGGATAGACTTTGCAGCGCTTGTCAAGCAGAAAAACAAGTTGGAGGAAGTCATCCCGTGAAGAACATCATGACCACGAGAAGACCGCTTGAGCTACTTCACATGGATCTTTTTGGTCCCAATGCTTACAAAAGGCTTGGTGGTAACTCATTCGGTTTGGTCATTATTGATGATTTTTTAAGATTTACGTGGGTGTTCTTTCTTGATGAGAAATTGCAGGTCCAAAAGATCTTCAAGAACTTCGCCAAGAAGGCCCAAAACCAATTTGAAGTGAAGATCAAGAAGGTTCGAAGTGACAATGGAAGAGAGTTTAAGAACGCAAATATGGACACCTTTCTTGACGAAGAGGAGATTTCACATGACTTCTCGGCTACGTACACGCGTCAACATAAGTTTCGTATCGTTCAAAAAAAAGTGTAACACCTATTCAGAAAAATGTTCAAAAAGCATATTTCAAAAAATGTTAATTATGTATTTGAAATATATTAAATGTTTATAGCAATGTCTTATAGATCTATAAAAAATCTACAATGTGTATGAAAATAGTAGACATCAAAACACATATTTGAAAAAAAATGTTATTAAGACTTGTTACAACTTACAATAGCCGGTAATAGCATTATTGCGAGGCGAAGCAGGCGCTAGTCTCTGGTGCTATGTAATTAGCCCGGCCCACATACAGTTTTGTGCATTTTTTTCCTTTTAATTCTTTCTTTTTATTTTATTTTAATAATTTTATTTATATTTCGGAAATTAAAAATATATCAAGTTTCAATTTAAAATATGTTCATCGCATATTCAAATAATGTTGATGCAGTGCTAGAAAAAAAAATTGCACAACTTTTGGAAAATATTGATAGCATTCAAAACAAATGTTTGTACCATTTAAACATGTTAATGTGTTTCAAAAAAAGTTTGTGGGAACTAAAAAAATAGCAGTGTCAAAAAATATACGGGTATACGTGACATTTAAAATGAATATTAACGCATTTCAAAAAAATGTTCTTGACATTTTTGGAAAAAAATTATATAATGTGAAAAAGTCATGTAATTCAACATAAATATTCATGGCATTCACAAAAAAGTACATGATTTTTTATAAAATGTTAGTGAGTTTACAAAATATGTTTGTGACATTTTGGAAAACAAATTGTCTATATAATATTAAAAAATGTTGGTGCAATCTTAAAAACTGTTTCATGCAATTAAAAATGCTCAATATTTGTACAAAAAATATTTAACATGTATTCATAAAAATGTTCCAAAACATGTATTGAAAATAAAAATCATATATTAAAAAAACTGTTCAATATGTATAGAAAAAACTATGCATTTATAGGAAATTAGGGTTTTATCAGTTTTGCCATTAGTTGTTTCACACTACTAATTTTAGTCTGAGTTTCAACTACTCATAAATACCATCCTCCTGTCAAGCGTGTGCTAAAAATGTCATTTGGTACCATCACCATCCGGTCAAAGTCTATTGACCGGCGTGAAGAGACCAAAATATTTTATAGGAAATTAGGGTTTTATCAGTTTTGCCATTAGTTGTTTCACACTACTAATTTTAGTCTAAGTTTCAACTACTCATAAATACTATCCTCCTGTCAAGCGTGTGCTAAAAATGTCATTTGGTACCATCACCGTCCGGTCAAAGTCTATTGACCAGCGTGAAGAGACCAAAATATTCTAGATCCCACTTGTGATCACGGGCGTGAGGCGAGGTGTGGTGAGGTAAGCGGAGGAGGCGTGGGACCACTCCTCTTCTGAAGCTCCAATAACATGTCGAAGAAAATTCCTTATAAGAAGGTCTCAACTATCCTACACTCCAGGGGTGGTACTAAAAATACCACCACCCGACTACTATGAACATACTTAAAAATACATCTAAATGCTAAATAGGCTTGATCAAGGAGCAATAGCTAACCTTCACTCAATTGACTAATAGCATTAACCTGAACAATAACATGCAAGAAATTCTAATCTGGATCAAGCAATTTCTATAGAAATTCAAAACGGGATTAGAGTCGGTGTATCCTTGCCATTGGACCAAATGTAGAATTGCTGAATCATCATGTTAGAAGCAAATACCCATGATGCATGATGTACAAACCCACGTGTCATTTGCAGCAACGTATGGTTTGTCAATAGGAAAGTTTTAACTATGCATGATAGAACCATCAACCAAATATATAAACTTTACAACTTACAGTAGCTGATCATCTCACCTATAGAAAGAACATATGTTCCAGTCCTCCTGGGCTATTTTTAACTAATTAAGAATCAACTTAACTCACCATTTTGCATCCCAAGAAGATGAGTACTTGCAAAGTTTTGTACCAAGTTATAAACTTTCATTGACCTAATCTGCATAGAATCAAGAGAAAGATTAAGGGTAGATGGATAGGGATTGAGATGGACTTGTGAGGCCGTGAAAACACACCTAGAATAAACACAATTCCACACCCTGATTTTGTTTTTCCCAGCCTCCCTCTCCACTGATCTCCTCAGCAGCAACACCGTCACCCGTGGCCTTCCCATGCCGAGGAGGTGCCAGCTCCTGAACCATTTGATGTAAATTTCACATATCATGGGTATACTTAGATAGCTTCAACTCTCTGCTACTCCCTCCGTCCTTGAAGGAGTGTACTTCCGACTTTGTTAGAAATTCAAACTTTTTTATGTTTGATTGTATTTATACGATAATACACCAATATTTATGCCATCAAATTAGTAGCATTTAATTCATGATATAATGTATTTTTATCATATACCTATTTGGTTTCACAAACATTGATATATTTTTGCATAAACTCGGTCAAACTTTGAGTTAGTTTGACCCTCCACAAATTTGGAAGTACACTCTTTCAAGGACGGAGGGAGTATATCATTATGACAAAATGAGAATTTGACTCAGTTACAAAGTAATGGTGATGGTTTTGACATTACTTGCCAATTGTGGGTCACAAGATGAGAAAAACAATTCCCACCACACATTTTTGAACTTGTATAAATTATACCCATGAAAGTTAGTTAGAGGAGATGACAATTCTCATAATTGATAGATGATATAAAAAGTAAGCATATCAGGTGGGAAAAAATGAAAATCCAAATTGATGCCGCGCAAATATAACAAAAGATATTGGTACCTCTAGAACTTTCAGCTTTGTTATTCATATGCTACATATGTTACATACTAACAAGGCTAAGATTACAAATTTATGTTCATAATTATGCCCACATCTAGAAACATCAATAAATCATAGCTAATCCTCACAAGTCATGGCTCACTTGATTAGAAGAACCACATTACATGATTAGATCTCATGTTATCACATGCTACAAATGTTACATACTGATAAGGCTAAAATTACAAATTTATGTTCATAATTATGCCCACATCTAGAAACATCAATAAAGCATAGCTAATCCTCACAAGTCATGGCTTACTTGATTAGAAGAACCACATTACATGATCAGATCTCTTGTTATTACTGTAGAGAGTGTTTTATTTTCTAAAATCCAGCACAATTTTTGCCTCACCCGAATAAAAGGGCATTACTAATGAATGGTAATGATTGTCTTGCATGGTGGAACATAGACAAACGTCATGACAGGAGGCCAAACCATGGTTATAGAACAACTTACAATCCTGCTCGCACCACCATGGGAAGGCACAACTGGCATGGAGGTGGGTCGAAAGCATGGTGGTTGTCTTGGACAACAGCGATCCATGGGACGGTGCAAACAACACTGCCACCGGGCGATTCAACGAGTCACGGCAGGCGCCACTTCTCGGTCAGGGTCGAAAGAGAGGCGACGACACACGTGGCGAGCTGATAAGCCACGGAAGGCGTCACCACGCGAGGTCAGGGTTGGAGGGAAGGCGACACCGCATGTGATGAACTGAAGGGTCATATTAGTCGTCGTCGCATGAGGTCATGGAGGAGGGGCGGTACTGCAGGTGTAGAGTAGGAGTCGCCGTAAATGCATGTTATATGGATTAGATAATCTGATAAACATTTCAGACTCAGTGCACCATGCGAGAGTAGTGCTAGCCTCCTTTATGAATATGTGCATGTGTTTCCAATTACCATCTATTTGTCTTAAGAAAATATATCTATGTGAAGCTTAGAAGGAACAATAATGTCAGAGAAAATGCCAAATGGCTGCTTTGCATATCCATGATTCAAGGAGTCTAAGTGGTGGTGTGGTTTTTCTTGTGTTAGTGCATACGTAAATGAGTACACATCTATCCACCATCAATACATAAATCTAGTTGACACCTCAAGAACCCATATATGGTAAAACCAAATACAATACTTCTTTCAAATGATCAACTGAGCTAAGGTGCTCGTATATTTCTCTAAAACAATGTGGATATTCTTTAACCATTGAAAATTACCTTTGCTTTATAGAAAGGACACATGCTACCAAGACAACTCAATGTGTCATGAACAACTACATCTGCGTGCTGACAAGACAGAATAGAAAAAGGGAATAGAGGTACATGAAGTCATTCTTGGAGTTGGATAGTGATATATACAAAATAACTAAGCTAATAAAACTAATAACATACCCTGATTGATGTAGATTGCTAAGCTAATTGTAAAACAAAACATATGAAATACACGAAGCACTTCCTTGTAGAAATTCCCCAATATTCCAATGATGAAACATAAATCACCAAACATAAAATCCTGCAAGAAAGGGTGCCATGTTCAAATAGAAATTAAACTCATGAGTAAATTAGCTAAGTTGTGACCTCAAGTATTCTACCCAGCCTATAGAAACAACAAGTTGCAAGCTGCTTGATTATGTTGTATTTAAAATTCGCATAGGAATCCTTCAAACCGGTTTCTCAGAATATGATACTATGTACCTGGCTTCAGATTTATCTATATCAGCCACATCCACCTTCCTATAATAAATGGCCATCTTTCCATAACAAGCAATGAAATATATAATCCACAAATATAAGCAACAGGAAGATACATGAACCAGAGTAAGAAGAATAAGGAGGACTTGTATAAGAGCTCACCAATTTCGGTTTTCAAGCACAACGAGTGGGACTAGAATACGTTGTCGCGAAGATCATTACCCGTGGGGTGAGGAGCTGAAAACATGATCAAGAGACGATAGATCAACGTTCTCTGGCTTCGACCAAGACATCCAACACCTCTGACCAACAGTAGTCGCTGGCCGCGGCATCGATGGGTGGAGATGTGGAGTAGGACTTGCGGTTCTATTCCGGCGGCGGATGGGGTGCAGTAGCCTATCAATTCTGGGCTTCCTTTGAGATCCACAACGAGCAGAATAAATGGGCACCTTGCATCTGCACCGAGTAGATAATGGCGGAGGTGGCCATGGCTTTTGACGAAGGAGAAGGGGAGGTCCTGCCGCGATGCACACTGGTGACAATGAGATGAAGAGGATTTGGGGAGGAGCCAAAAATAGACGGCGATGAATAACCCCTGCACAGCGAGTGGAAGTGGGGTCTCTCATCGAGAGCGCGGTGGTGCTGGTGTTCGCCGTAGGAGGGGCGGTACCGCAGGTGTAGAGGAGGGTTCGCTGCGCCATGCGCCTTTCTTGTCCCCTCGGTAGACTGGGTGTGTGCCTTCTCCATTAGGATTGACAAGGCGCTGTGAGAGAGATGGGTCGAAGGGATACGTGGGCTTCACCCGGTGGCCGTCCCAATTAACTAGAATGCAACGTTTTTTCCACTGGAGTAGCTTCCCTTTAGGACAGTCGTCCCACTTAGCGGTAAAACATGGAACTGCAACATAATCCAATGACCAGAAATGATCCTGGCATGAGATCGGACAACCAAAATCGCTAATAGCGTGAGAGGGCTGGGATTAGGCTCGGATATACTGTTCTAAATTGAGATTATTGAATCTTCAGCTTAAGTTAAAACAAGACTAAACCAGAAATGTTCTGGAACATTTTTGTCTGCAAAACTAAGCAATAGAATCTACTACACATGATGTAGAAGCTTCAGTTAAGACTGTAACAAAATGCAAAGGTCAGGAAAGATTATCGAATCTACTGAATATTTCATCTTAGCTGAAGACGAAACCTTGCACTACAAGGAAGCGGTGATGGTGCCCAGCTAAGATAGGTATTACTCAAACCATCTAAAATCCAAACTGATGTCCATATGCAAGGAACAAGTTTTGAACTTGGAGAAACCTTCAGAAAGTAAAGTTTTACAAAAGAGTTTTGTAGGATTGGAAGAGTTGATCTTGTCAAATCTTCTTATTAGGAGCAATACTAAAAGATATAAAGGGATTACAATGGTGAGTGTTGTATATTGATATATGACAGATGATTAACAAAACTAATTTTGAAAGAGATTTCAAACAGGATGTATATAAGATACAACCAAAAGGTTTTGTTGGGAATACCAGAATGATAATAAATATTTCAAAGCCATGTGTATGATTCGAAATAAAGTATCAAGTAGCTGGAAATTTGATGAAGTAATTGGAGAATTTGTAATTTATCAAAAGACTTGTGGATACAAGAAGTTTAGTGGGAGCCCTATGGCATTTATGATCTTACATATGTATGACATATCAGTTGATCAAAATAATATAAAGTATACTAGCACAAAGAACATGTTTCTAAACACTTAAAATTATTGGATGAAAATCTATAGATTGAAACATCTGATTATACTAAGACTTGTACTGTGACAAAAGTTTTAAAGAAGTTTAAAAGGAGAAAATGCTTTCTCGAAATGTCACATAGCATAACATTGTGTAGAAATCAATAGTTTATGAGCATATATGGATGAATAAGATTAATCATGTGTGTTCAAATGTACAAAGCTATATGTTTAGTATAGAGTAATTTTTAGTAGTAAGTACCATAGTGATCTCTAAAAGATTCACTGGGGTAATTGCTTAAAGTTTTAAGTACCTCAGTTGGACGAAAGCTTTTGCTTCTTGTTTTTAGAGGAGATGAAGAGATTGTTGCAAAGGTTACACAAAATGGTTGTTGCAAAAGTTACACAAGACAATTTCATGACTTCTAAACTATGGAGTTATAGTTTTGAAATAGTTTTAGAAATGATTATAAATTGTGTGGATCTATAAATGATATAGCTAGAGACATGAGAAGTTTTTTAATAGAATATAATCTGGATCAACAAAAGTTTATTAATGTAGTTCCAAATAATATTGACTATATAGAGATATAGCAATTGAACTATATGGAGATATAGTGTTACTAGAGAATAGACTGTATAGAGATATAGTATTACCATTAATGTAACAACTGAACTACAAAAAAACAGATATTACTGACACAAATAACATTGGGATTTGAAGATGTCAGATCTACTGACGAAGGCTCTACCACTAGCAAAGCATGAGCAGCACCTGATAAGCCATATATGTTGAGGTAACAAGCAACTAGATTATTGACTCTAGTGCAAGTGGGAGACTATTGGAAATATGTCCTAGAGGCAATAATATTTGTATTATTATATTTCCATATTCATAATTAAGAGTTTATATTCTATTCTATAACTCCTAGGATCTTGAAATATGCTATTCAGTGGAAAACTCATATGCACATGTGGAATGATAAGGTAAATAAAAGGTTCCTAGTCTCGCCTCTAAGACTAGATCAAGTGTTGTTTGTGATCACGTTTTCCGGATCTTAGGATATCGTTAAGTGTAACGATGATCCTAAAACAATATTGAGATTATGACGTTAGAAGAATGGTCATATTGAATCGACTCAAACTTGTTTGTTAGTTAATATCGTCTGCATTCAAGTGTAATAACACGGAGTGTTAACATGTGATATTGCTCCTTAGACCATGAGAGTATCGTGGTCACTTCTTACCGTATGATGGCCTTTGGGTTGCTCAAATGTCACATGTAACACGATGATCATAACAACACCTTACAAGTTCATCGAAAAGTTTGACAAGTGACCAGATAGCTCGAGAGTGGGATTTGCTTCTCCGACGATGGAGAGATATTCTCAAGGCCCTCTTAGTGTGACAACATCAATCATCGTCTGGCCAGACACACATGACTTTTTCACGGGGATGCCGAAACACAATAACGAGAAAGAAGAACAAATCTGGTAACGAGGATTTCAGTATAGTGAGCATAGTGATGAATCAGGAGGATACAGATGCATCCCGGGTTTTGTGAAGTACCGCGAAGAGAAGGGAACATCACATGATAACCAAAGGTTCACTCGAATATCATTTGTGTACTCACAGAGACCAATATGGACATCCCGTTGTCGGGCATTGAACAAACGGTTTTGTTCATGTCTGTGAGTTACCAGACCTATGGGGTCATAAGCTTAAGAAATCACGAATTGCCGAGTTTTAGTAGGATAGAAGTCATAAGTATATATTTGTGGAATTATTTCATGAATATTCAAAATAGTTCTGAGAGGACCCGGAAGCGTTTTTGAGTCACCAGAAGGGTTTCAGTGAATATCGGGTAATACCGTGTATTACTGATATATTATATATAGATGTAAAATGTTTCTCGAGATGTTTATATATACATATAATGGTCTAGAAGTATTTAGAATATTTATACTTAATTTAAATATCAACGGGCCTTAAAGGCCAAGGGGTGGATATATAAGTTTTGGAGCCTACTCTAGTTCTTCTAATTCTAGTTCTTGTTGGTCCTAGTCGACTAATTAGAGCTAGGTTAATCCTCTTATCTTCATAATTAGAAGCCTAGTATGGTTCGACTCTCCTCCCTTTAATTCTCTGGCGACGATTAGATCTGGATGGCGAAGTGTTGTTGGATCGTGAAAGTTGCATGCTTGTAACCAAGTAAAGAAGTCGTGTTTCGGTCTTTGGTTCGAGGGATCGTTCGTGGACGACAAGGGACTCCAAGTATGATCTACATCGACGTTCTTCTTCCGCTGCAACTCGCTAAGGGTAACGATCGTGATCCCAACCCTTTTATGCATCTTTATATTAATCTTGGGTGATCGTAGGTGTGATTTTGTTTTGTTTTCTACTATGTTTCCCAACAATAATTTAGTAACTTTTTCAGAATTGTTCATGTACATAAAACAAAGTTCATGCAGTGAGGTAAAGACATTCGCTCGACTTATAGAAAATGTGTTCTAAAAACTTATAGAAAATGTTTGTACCATTCAATAAAAAGATGTGACATTCCAAAAATGTTCACACATTTAAAAAATGTTTGGAAATTGAAAAATGTATTCCACATTCAAAAAAAATGTGTTAAATTTTTAAAAGTGCTCACACATTTCAAAACTACTATGTTTGTGACATTCAAAAATATATTTATATAATGTAAAATAGTCTTCACATAGTTAAAAAACATCTCAATGTATATTTGAAGAATCTTTAGCACTTATTTAGAAAATTTTCAAAACACGAATTTGAACAAATGTTAATCATTTATTGGAAAAAGTTAAACATATATAAAGAAAAAGAAAGATGAAAAATAAAAAACCAAAGAAAACCAGAGAAAAAAATGATGAAAACCCGATAAAAAAACCACAGAAAAACGCATGCCCTGCTACAGTCTTGGACTGGCCCAATAGCGTCATCCTGTGCGAACCCGCAAGGCGAGAAATAGTATTTGCATCTTCAGTCAGCCGGAAAATCCTATTCGACGCACTCTGCGTCAATTTGTCGGGGTGTCGCACATGCGGCGGAAGCGATCGACCGATATGGGCCGGCCCATTAGAAGCGTTCCACGGATCCCGGTTTTGGGGACCTGCTGGAAGGTTTCAGCCGGTTTTTCCAAGTTTTGGGAACCTTCTAGAAGGTTTCTGAACTGTTTTTTCGGTTTCTTTTTGTTTTACTTTATTTATTTTTCCTGTTTCTTCTTTCTTATCACTTCTTTTTCATGTTATTTTTTCTTTCTTTTTTCCTTTTCCTTTTTCTTACTTTTATTTTGTCAAGATTATTTTTTAAGAAATGTTCAGAATTTAACAAATTTTATATTTTTTTAATTTTTTCATATAAGGTTCCAGTTTTGAAATTTTGTTCAGAAATTCCGAAATAGTTTAGAATTTCAAGTGTTTGTTCGATTCTTTAATAAAAATATGTTCGAAATTTATAAAAAATAGAAATTACAATTCTAAATTTTTTCGCACTTTCAATTTTCTGTTCACAAATTTTGCAAATGTTTCAGAATTTCAGAAACTGTTTCCACATTCAAAATTTTGTTCAGAAATTTAAAAAACATCCATGTTTATAAAATTTGTTTACACACTCATAAAAAATTGGGATTTTCATCAAATGTTGCCGCATTCAAAATTTGTCCACAAATTTTAAAAATGTTCAGTTTAGAAAATTTGTTTTCAAATTCAGCAAGTGTTCGGGTAAGTTAGAGAAATGTTCACTTTTTCTTTTTTGTACAGAAATTCAAAGAATGTTCTGAAATTTTTTAAAATGTTTCAGCTTTCCAAATTTATTCACAAATTCAGGAAATTTTCATGTTTTCAAATTTTGTTTGAAAATTCAGAAAATGGTTCGGAATTTCAAAAATTGTTCCTATTTTGACAAAAAAAAAATCATAACTTCGAAAATGTTCTCGTGTTCAATTTTTTTGCCGTTTTTCAGAAATTGTTTGCATTTTTAAAAACCTTGTTCATAATTTCGGAAAATATTATCATTTGCAGTTTTTTCCCTTTAAAAAAATGTTCGTGTTTTCACAAAAAGTTCATGATTTCAAGAATTTGTCCACATTTTTAAAAATGTTCGTGTTTGAAAAATATTTACATTTTTCAAAAAGAAAGTTACATCTGAAATTTCAAAAAAGTTTAAATCTGTTGTGGCATATATACACCGGGCTTCTATTTTAGACACAAATTCCGAGGAATTACAGCGAGCATTCGAGTTCACCAGCATTGGTTCGATCACTCACTCGGGCTTGTATTTGGGAATTTTCGCCTAAGTTTTGCTGCGGTTGTTTGTTTCTTAAAGTGTTGTGCTGCAATTCTAGCAAAAGAGTTATTCCATCGAAGTCATGGGTACAAAACCCAGCATGACTGCTCGTCTTTTTTCGTGTTTTTTCACCTGGCGAATGCCAAATGGACCGGCCCAGGTCAGCCGCCCCCTGTGCAAAATGCCAGTTGTTTGACGCAAGGAGCGTCAAGCTCCCCACTTAGCCCACTTTCTTCTTTTCTAGTCTAGGTATAATGCGTCCTTGTCCGAAGAGCGGCGGGGTCGAGGATGAGCCCAACCCGATGTACCGTCTGCTGCGTGACCCTCAAAAAAATATATGCTACCCAATCCCTACTAGTAATCATGCACGTGCAACGCACATTTACTCATAGAAAGAAATTTTCCAATTCATCCTAATTAGGAGACAATTATTTCAATAAAATGATCAAGTGCAATAATGTAACTCCAATCTTAATTTGAGCTAAATATAGCTTTGCAGATATTGTTCTTTCCATATGAGCACCGTGTCTCCTGCCGAACATGCACACACAATGGACTTCTCAACCATACAGACAGACTTAACAAAAACACATTACATACAATAGTACCTTAGTCAATTTCGTCCCACAGATTGATAGTCAAGTAACACAAACACGGAAACTTGGTCATAGGCTCCGGATCCATATACAACAAAATGTGAAAGTAAGTTAGACATGAAATCTCAAAACTGTACCAAAATTAAGTGCATACACATGAAAAAGAAATGCTTTGCTCCAAACATGTGTGATTGAGTTACACGTTCAGAGTAGGTTACACATCCCAAGCAATAAAACTCCAGGTCCCTACTTGGTTCCAAGGAAACAAAACTGCATACTGTTCATACTATACTAACTAATATGAAATAACAACAGTGCCGGATTGTAGCACCATTATGCACATTATTATGGTTCAAGCATAATCTATAGTTCCATGTCATTTTTGCAAGGAATACAAACTATAAATCGGGAAGGAAAATAAAACAGTATTGTGTTTGTTGTGTAAAGAACAATTATTATGGACCAGATACATTTTACTGCTGACCTTGGCTCAAAAATTGGAAGAGAATAAACAAGAGTACAAAATGAAACATTGGGGGCTTAGCGACCTAAGTGTCATGTCATAACCTATGTAATGCTTTTGGAAGTATACCAGAGTGTTCCTTTTGTGAGAGCAGGGGAACTTGCAAAGAATGTTTTCATGTAAATGAACCTAATTGATCTTGTTCCTAATTATAAAATATTTTTGAACATTTTGCCCTTTTTTAACATGCTATATACTCAGTACCCAAACAAAATCATGTAGCAACCAAAAAGGTATAGGCAGAACACGTACTCTATTAGAAGTGAACTTTCGTTCGGACAAAATCTAGGTTGAGGCTTTGAGTGCATTTGCAAGAACACACACATATCCAGAATGTTTAGCTGATATATCATTTCAGAGAAAATCTGCACGAAAATCTGCACCACTGGGAAAATAGCAAGCTATCTGATGGATATAATTTTTGCTGAGCCAATTACCAGACAAAATCTGAGGTAAAAACTGAAATTGAGAAGGCTATAAGAAATCACTGTGCAGCTACATCTTCAACTATACACATAACATAGCAATATTGGGCACTACATGCAAAGATATGATAAGATGAACATGCTCCTCTGATCGTCTGAACTGACAAGCTGACATATAACAGTCATTTTTTCTTTGAGAAAATTTAATAGATGAACATCACTGCAAAAAGATTGGGAAATTTCTTTGCTTACCTCATGCCCGCAGAAATCGAAAATACAAGATGATTTATTATCAACAGAAGTTGCAGGTCTGGGAGCTACTTCAGATATGAATAATTTGGACAGGGTGGTCATTGTGCAAATAATCATATCCAAAATTATATATACGATTTATGTTGGAACACAGGTCGACAAAAAATTCTGAAAAAAAACAGTCAATAAAATAGGCATATGTCAAGGTTATTTGCATCAACATAACAAATGATATACCATCAAAAACATCATCTCAAATATCAAATATGTAAGCTTCACAAATTGCCTATGCAAGTATACACACCAATAAGTTTGTTCGCATGATCCAGCATCACGTCTTTGTACAATAATGCCATACAACGATGTCATTTAACCAAATACATTAATTTCGAGAGGGTTCTAAAATTCGGTATTTTTGCATTTGTTTTTGGCACAAATCTCTCTCTGACTGAATAAATCACGCAATGATCATGATCAAATAGGCGTTGCAAACTCACTCCAATAGCATTACCAAAATACCAAAAATATTCCTAGCAATCCTTGAAGATAGAGGGGGCATTTCATCAGGTCACAATCTAGTCGTTGGAATCAGTTCTTCAATAAGATAGTAGCGATAATTGTTGTAGATAACGTAGACATTTCTCCAAGGAATTTTCATGTATTTTGAAAATGAGGTGTCAAATGGAATAGTAAAAAACAGGGAAACCACACCTTGACGTTCCAGATCTAGGAAGCATTAGATGTAGTGGTTTGATTGCAAGTAGATAACCGTTGCAAAACAGTGTGAAATAAAAAACAGACAGAAAAATCTTATTATTTATGAACCGTGGTTCCACTTCCTTCCCTATAGTAGCAAGCATGATCAAGTACCTTTGACTGGAAAGAAAAGATGTCTTCAGTAAGTTTTGCTGTATTTTCAGTTTATTATTTGCAAATTACACGAAATCCGATAAACCATGCAAGAGACCATTACACAGTTGAAGCTTACCATCAGTAAATCTCGCATTCGATTTCTCACTATCAATTGCACAGGAGAGTATAATCCACAGAAATTTCGGAAGTGAAGGAAATCAGTGAGCGGAGATGGGGGTGGAGAGCAGAGTAGCAGACCGACAGTGGAAGAGGCCTTTGAGATTGGTGTGGCTCACACGGAGGAGCATATCTTCCTGAATGCAAAATTAATAAAAGCCTAGTCAACCCAATTCCACAATAAAAACCAATCTCCTTTTTTTCAGATGGTAGATGTCAATAGCATCTCATTCAACTTGACTGGAAATAGCACTTCTGAAGAATGTCAAACAATACGCATGCCTAGCACTACTTCTGAAGAATGTCAAACAATAGGCATGCCTGTAATTGACAGTTCCCATTTCAGATCCCAGTTCACCATATTCAGTGATAAGAACGTTTGACCTGGACGGATGCTCTAATAAAACCAAAGCCAGCTTCCAATTCCTTCACCAAAGGCATGCCACCTCCAAGATGTTAGCAGAGAAAAGTAACGGTGCGTACCTCCGGAACAATTAGATCAAAATATCACTGCACGATTCAGAGCGGTTTGCCTGACGCATTTGGAGCGGGAGGCACTGCTTGGTGCCGACATCGCCGACGCGGCGGCCCGGTCGGCGCGTGGACGGCGCGACGGTCCGGGCGCCTGGAACGTGGACGGCGCGGTGGTCCGGGCGGCGCGGGCGCTGGACGGCGCGGCGGTCCGGCCGGTGCGTGGACTGCGCGGCTGTCCGGGCGGCGCGGGTGCTGGACGGCGCGGCTGTCCGGCCGGCGCGTGGACTGCGCGGCTGTCCGGCCGGCGCGTGGCGCGTGGACGGCGCGGTGGTCGAGGCGGTGGCTGGCGTGGAGGCTGTAGGGAAGAGGTGGGCGACGTGCGGGGATTTTTTGGTGGGGGGCGAAGCGGTACCGAGCGGATCGATCGTGGGGTTTTTTTTTTTGACGGGAGATCGATCGTGGGTGGGATTAGTTGCTCTGTCTGTGTTTGATGTTAAACATTAGGAAGATCTTGATCGTTAGATTTTAGGATTAGACGGATAAGATGGATTGGTTCTCTGTCCTCTCTTTCTTTTATAGGAGTATAAGTAGATAGTAGATAAAACACAAAACAAAAAAAACTGCCCACGCCGAGGAGAGGCGAGGGAGTCTAGGGTTTCGTCGCGGAAAAAAGAGGGTTACACAAACTATCCAACTCCAAGGTGAGGTGCGCGCCATCGTGAGAATGGGAGAGACTGAGATGGATTCGATGCAGATGGATGCGGGGTCGACAAGCAAGGATAGGGCGGTCGGGAAGAGGAAGAAAAGGGTACCTAGGATTGGAAAGAAGGCAGAGGAACCGAGCGTGAGGAAGACGGTCAAGGAAACGCGTCGCCGGCCGCCGCCAGTATACAAGGTCACATTGCCTGTCTTTGAACGACATCGCTTCGAGTTCAACAAATGGTGGATGCAATTATGGGGCGATCTGATCGGTTCCATGGAGAATAAAAGTAAGTACACCCTTCTTAATTTTCTTCTTCTTTTTATAGATGGACATGTGTCTATCCTCACATGGAGGGAGGAGCTAGCAAGATACTAGTTTGATAGCAATCGAAACCTCATATGCATAACTACATGTGATGCAGCAACTATCCCCAGCGCGCGGTTCACGGATGTTGCTTCCGGCATGTCCTCCGGCTGCCCCGTCACCACTCTGCAGCCCTTTGAAGTCAAAATCTCACCCAAAGAGAACTCAGGTTTAACCTGGCCGCTGCATGTGTATGGTTATGTCGCCGCACGTGATTTGGTGGATTACAAGCGCAATATCATCTTTGAGCGTGGAAGGGATAACTGCCAGATCATCACTGACGGGGTTCGTGCCTTTGGCTTGCTAGCCCCTTGCCTATACTTACATGATTACTCTTTGATCTGTTCTTCAGCTAAGCCTTACATTGTTTTATTATTAGTAGTATGTTGTTGATTAGAGATTTTTAGTACAGTACCTTCGTTACTTAACCCTAGTAGCAAGTAGCAATCCTTGCAAAATAAGAAGTTACACATTGCATATGTATATTTCTTAAGAGCAAAACTGACAAGCCTGATGCCACCTCCCAGTTTGGTTTGGTTCAAAGAACATCTTACCTCTTATAAGGTATGCAAGGAAATTGCACGGTAGGAATAACTCTGGCAAATGGAGACAGGAATGAATAATAACAATAGCTCATAGCTGAGCTATATATGAAGAGCATATGTGCCTGCCATCATCAGCATTTCAAATACCTAAAGCACTTTGAGCTTGCATTTCGAATTTAGGCAAAATACAACTGACAATAAACCTGAATTCTAGCCATTAAGGTATTGGGTTAATTTGCAATTATGCTGATTAACTGTGCAGTTAAAATGAATTTTGGTTGGCTCTAACTGAAATCGTGATCTGTTAGATTGGGAGGGTGTAGAGGTTAAGAGCATAATTGGTTTAGTGCCAAAATTTGGCATGCCAATGTTTGGCATTGTGCCAAATATTGGCTACTAATTTTGTTTATGAACTTGTCTTGCCTATCTCACATAAAGTTGCCAATATTTGGCCAGTCTTGATATTGCCAATATTTGGCAATGCCAACATTTGGCTAGCCAAATATTGGCAACAAACCAAGCATAAGATGAGTCTCCTAACTTGAATTTCATTTTTATGGTTTGTACATGTACACGTGGAATTAAAAATATTGGTAACCAAATATGAATCGAACTCATGCCAATAAGTTGATGATCTCAGTTGGAGAAGTGCATGTAAGACATACTTTTGGTTTGCGGAAATTGTCAAGATCTAAAAGTTTATTGTGTCTGTTCTATCCTAGAATTCTTATCTGGGTATAGTCCCCATTCTTCTTTATGTTAACTTGGTTACCTGATTCTTGACTCCTCTCTTGGTAAGTCACTTTCGAGTCTATTGTATCCCTTGGCCTCTCCGAGACGTGCTCTGATTTTTGTATTTGACAGTTGCTTCTCTTGTGAAATTAAACCTTGTTTGGAAGTAATTTATATCCTCTTGCCGCATTCTGCTAAATCAAAGTTACTTTTTCGTGTTTTCATGGCATTGATGTCAACTTAGGTTACTCTAACTAAATTCCCATTATAAAATGGATCGCATATTTTCTGGACATTTTTTTCCAGAATATAACATTTACATTCCACTTTTACTCCTGTTAAGGTGTATATATATAAGAAACAGTGGTATTTACTTGATTAATTTTCTATGCAGTTTCCATACCTAGCACTGACTGGTCCTGCACGTGCTGTTGTGCTGGATGATCCTGTGTACTTTGAGATTGACCTCAAAGTGAAAGGAATCGGGCAATCTGAGGATCAAGATCTAATCTTTGTTGCTGATTCGTTCAGTAATCCTCAGCCGCTTGAGTCAGCCCTGTTTAACCGTGCCTTCACGGGCAAGATCAGCACGGTTGAGTTGACATTTGGCCAAATTATTAAGTCAGTAGAGGCCGCAGTCAGTATGAAAGTCGTCCATGGGTCATGGCCAGATGGTTTCCGTGGTTGTTTTGCTGCAAAAACTGCCAGTATAAATGACTTCACAATTGGGTTGCTTGTGATCGGTGATAATGGGTTGCCTCGTGCTGACGATGGCACTATTAAGCTACAACGCCATGTTGTTTGTGCTGAAATTGGACAGGGAGACTACCTGGAAGTTTTTGTCCGTGCTTATGGTGTTGGTGGGCAACAATTATATGACACTATATATTTTACACCTCAGGAACGTGGTAGACTCAAAGGTGCACTTAATGTTGATACATGTGAGATTGAGGTCACTATATCCTGGTCCCTTATCATGTCATTCTAGGAGGAATCTGACTTAACTGTTGTCTGGGCGAGTTGATCCTCCTGTAAATACATATTGGTTGCATGTATGAACAAAGTTCAGTATTTTGTGACAAACCAATTGGTTTTAATGGTTATTGCTACAACCAATTTGCTGGTTCAGCTTCCGCTGCACTACGAGCAGGCGGAGCTGCTGTGCCCTTATGTTGGCCCGTCGTTGATTAGCTTGTACTCTCTGTATAATTCTTTCTATTTTCTTCTTTTTATCTATATATATACTCCTTGTAATTTCTTCTTTTTGGTTTCATATATTAAGGAATTATATACATCTAAAATCCAATATGATTTCGCTCATAAGCAAGTCAACTTTGAAATAAGAATCTGTTTTCGCTCATGCCACTACACTCATTGCTAGATTTTGTTGCATGTGAACTGGAGCATCTAACTTGAGAAGCTTAAGTTGAACATTACAAAACAAAGATTGCGAAATATGTGTAAGAAGCTTTAACTACATTACAAAACAACAGGGTAACATCATGTTTGGTTTCTGCACTATAAACGAAGACACCACACTTATGCTCCCTTGAATTTAGTAGTACTCCCTCCGCCCCAAAATTCTTGTCTTAAATTTGTCTAGATACGGATGTACCTAATACTAAAACATGATTTCATACGTTCGCATTTAGACAAGAATTTCGGGACGGAGGGAGTATAAATCTTTTAAAAATATAACAATAATGGATGGTTCTATAACCAAGGAAACTCTGGATGGTAATCAATTTGGAGAAATTCTCACGGTAGAGGATATGAAAAGGGAGAATTAAACAAAGGAAAACCATTGGATACATTTAACCCGGGAGATCGGGAAATTATGGGTTAAATCTATGTGGAAACAAAGAGGTATGGTGAAAATGTTGAAGAAAAACGTCAAGATGCCCCTACTCTTCAATCAAAGTAACCAATGGAAAGAAGAACTCAAATGATTTATTATAGTTTGGTTGCACATTACTACTTCAACAGATAACCCATGACCCATAACAAGAAAACAATTGTAAAATTATCAATGAGTAATTGCAGGAAGGAGCACACATGAGATGTTTGGTTGGTGCCAATGCTAGCCCTACCAAAACTAGGGCTTGCCAAAATTTTGGCGCAGGCACCACGGACTCGCCCACAGGTTGCTGCAAAATCTTAAGGGGTGATCAAATAATTGGCAGGGGTCTGGAAAATTGGCTGCGATCCAAACATCCACCAACCCATCGGTCAACTACCAAAAAATTGGCAGGGCAGCTCTGGGCTACCATCCAAACAGCCCCCAAAACATGATGCAGAGGGTAGCAACCATAAGAGGGTGAATTTTGATCATGATAAGTACCAAATATTTCTGTACTGATCATCAAAGCCAAAAAAACAATCCTGCCAGCTTATCCATATCAGCTGGTTTACCTGATGATACATTGTTAATGGAACATCTATTATTAAGTTGTTATTAAGTCGTCATAATATTGAACAAAATCACACAATCCGGACAAATAATCATGGTCAGGTACCAACATGAGAACAAAAAATAGAGAAGGTCAGATAGAAAAAGGAACAAAACCCAAACTGACCGTTCTTAATACAATAACTTTTATTACATAAAACATATGCAACCATCATTCTATGTGCATGTGCATCTAGTACAAATACCAAGTCCAGTGATACCTATACATGGTCATGCACGTAAGAATTAGCCAAAGTATTTTTTGAGAATCAATTAGCCAAAGTATTGTCATAATGCGGCCATACATACAACAGAATTAATGATTCCACTTCAGTTAAAAAAACAAAGGAACAACACAGAAAACTATGGCAGATTTAACAGAAACATAAGTCAATGTAAACACCAAATTACCATTGATATTTCTTTTGCACTAAGAGCGCCATATTGCAGAGTAACTCTTGCCTAATATAATAAAAATAATGGAGAAAAATGTTGCCTCTATTTCCCATTAAGAAATATATTTCCTTGTTTCCTAGCACATCAGGTTATTCCAAGCAACTATTTCAGTCTAATCTTATAGAGTGAGATACAAAACTGAACAAAGACTGCTAGTTTTAGCCTAAAAATTGAATCAAATATCAGAGGCTATTGGAACTTACATCTGTATAACAACAATCTCAGACTACAAAGATGCACATTTGCTGAACAACCAATGCACCCTGACCCACTGAAGAATGCCTCAGCCTCCTGATGGTAGCACCGCCATTTTCAGCAGCGGCAGTAGTAGCAGCAGCTCCATGTGGACTGGTGGACACGACAGAGTACTCCCGCTTCAACAACTTGGTTGACTGCCTTATAGCTTCAACCTGCGAATAGAAGAGCAAAGTAGAGCTGAAATTCAAATGCTTATAGCTATGGAAAATGTCAATATTGCAAGCGTCCTGCCTTTCTTTTGGAAAAGAAGTTAAGAGAGAGAGGGGGAGAGAGAGAGAGTATTAAACTAAGTGCTAGAAATGTTAGAACAGTAGAATTGGTGGAAACAAACAGAGCAAAAGCTCTGAAGAATAGGCGATTATATTTATAAGTCGTAGAAGGAAAAGTAGAAATCAGTTCCTTACTTTCACGCACTTTGTCAATCTCTGGATGATGATGGGTTGGAAAAAAAAACATGCCTGTGGTGCAAGGCGTGTCAATAAATCATATACTGGCAATTAATATTGTATACATGCATCCTTCTGTAAGCCGATCTCTGAATTGCCACACCCTTTCTTCTGGCACCAACAATTCCATTGCGCCTCCCGGATGGACGAATGCAATGTGGGTAATGCACGAATATGCAAACAATTGGAGATCATATCCCCTTTTTCTTTTTGGTGAAACATGGTATAGAGTAATAACTTAACTATCCAACATGACAAAGTTGATCTCATAGACAGCTCCTGTGCCGGAGTTCTTCACCTCCCATATCCTAGCAAATGGAACTATGAGCTTCCATCTGTATGATTGCCCACTTAAAGGTCCTTTAGAAATGGTCCTTCCATACTTCAAAATTATTCTGGAAGGATCAGAGAGTTGGATATAGTTTGTTTTTTTCAAGATCAATCCTTATATCTGTTATCTAACGATTTTGCTCCCACAAAGTAAAACAAATATATTGTGAAACTATATCCAAGTAACTAAAAGGTTTTCATACGTCTGTACTAACTTTTGGGACCAGTGTATATTTTTGGGTGTTCTGCAAAATTAATCTGCTATACCAGAAGGCAACAATGACTGGATAAAAGCACTACACGCAGTGCAAATTGCTTTAACATGGAAGCATCAATACCTACAGTATAACCAGTTCAGCTTTCGTATGCCTTTGTACCTATCCTTCGAAATGCAAAAGGTAGTAATGACTGAGAAAAATAATACACGTAGTAAAAAAATAGTAACATCAAAACATGACCTCAATAACTAATGTATGACCGCATAATTGTATGATATAACGAATTCTGAATGAACTGCTGATGTAATCTAGGCGTTTGTCTTCAGAGACACATGTGCAATAGGGTCATATAATTTTCTCAGCTTTATATAGAAACCGGGAAAAATGGAGAACAGAGAGTGCATGAAGCTCTTCTCTAAAGATTATTACTACTACTTTTTGGGTAGTCAGCAGAAATAACTACACACAAATAGAAAAGTGGAATAGTGCTTACCTTTGATTATGGTCTCCAGTGGAAGAGCAAGAGATATATCGTACAAGAGGCTACGGCCGGCGACAACCCAGTCATCTGACCGATCGAAAGGACTTTTTTATTACATCTAAAATTCTTTATTGCAAGGTGATCAAAGTAGCATCATTCACAAGAGAAGCAGTAATCTCATTGGGTTGTACATCCATCCACCCAGAACACACCTTACTCCTAGCTAGACTAGCTAGATCATGGGCAACACAGTTTGACTCCCTAGGAATATGCTCAAAATAATATGTGGGAAATCACAAGCAATATGATAGCTATCATCAAAGATTGCTGCCGCAATTCCAAATGATTGTCCACCATTTTTCATCGCCTCAATCACTTCAACGTTATCAGAATTCACTTCTATGCGATTGCATCCGACAGTTGTAGCTAGGTTGAGACCAAACCGCAGAGCCATTGCCTCAGCCATAAGAGCATCACCACACCATTCAATTTTCCCGTTTCCCGCCGCAATAAACTTGCCACTTGAGTCTCTAATAACAACTCCATAAGAACCTTGGAGTAAGTCCGGGTCAAAAGCCCCGTCAACATTCAACTTGACGTAATTTATCCTTGGTTGTATCCAGCCATGTCGTTCGATCTTTGCATTTGCTTCGCTAGCAACTCTGACCAAAAGGACTTGGTGTTGCGTGGGCTCACATCGCTCGCCTGGCTGGTGGACTGTGTGAATATGCCACCACAGTTGCAGTGCTGCGGCGGCTACACCACACATCCACCTCCTGGAGATATGCCCCTCGGCTGCTGGCCACCACACCACCCTGCAGTAGCATCACCTTCCTGGGAGTCCACCATCTCTTTGTCAACTTCCTCACCCAGATCGATCTGGCTTCAAGCACCACCCATATGTATAGCTTCAGGTAGTCACTTCTTTGTTTACTTTTAAGTTATTTGTTGATAAAAAAAGAAAATAGCCACAACTAAATGTCGTTGAAATGAACTGATGGAGTACTATCTGAGAACATCCCCCACCAGAACATTGTGACAAAGGGATGTTCATCTTTCAGATTTTTTTGCAGAGCCCGTGCAAGCTCTAGGTTTTCTTCTAAATGATCATAGAAACCTGGTTCACAAAAAAGAACAATAACATAACATTATAAAATGATGGTTTTCTATGAACTCTCATTTTTTAACATCCTCATCAACCTAGAACTGCTATTCCAAGATAAGAAAAATTAATCACTATCACTAACATTGTTATGACCGGCATATTAGGGGCTTAGCCCAGTGGGTTGTGGCCCAAGTTATCTTATTGTTATTAGGGGCTTAGCCCAATTATCTTATCGTTATTAGGGTAGTTTGCTTAGGAGTCAAGTAAACCCCTCTATATAAGGAGAGGAGATGTATCAATCTAATCAAGCAAGAAGCAATCATTATTTGCTCGGCTTCCCGAAGGGAGCCGGGAGACCTAACCCCAGCCGCCTCTTGCGCCGCCGCCGCCTCTTCTTCATCGCACCACGGCGCCCAGCCGCCGGCGATCGCGAGATCGCCCACGTCCAGCCTCCTCCTTCCCCTACAACCTACGCTCTAGACCATGTAGGATCCTAGCTCCTACCAATTTGGTATCAGGAAGCTTGGGTCCGATCATGTCTGCTCCACCTCCCACCCCGCCGCTGCCCACCGCGCCGCTGTCCACCACCGCCGCCCTCACCACCGCGACGCTCGAACCCACCGCGGGGGCCTCCACCGGCCAGTCGCCGCCCCTCCCCGCACTGCAGGCCACCGTCTACCCCCCTGCAGAGATCACCGGCATCCTTAATGGCCTCGTCACCGCCGTCCAGGGCATCCACCTCTACCTTGCTGGGCCTTACAGGCAGCCGCCGCCCCTGCCGCCGACCGCCGCGACCGGTCCGGCCGTGCTGCCCTGGTATGCGGCCACCACCAATCCGATCGGGCCTCTACACCACCACTGGCCCGGTCAGCCGCCGGCCGTCGTCACCCCCCACTGGCCACAGTGGCCGGCCCCGGCGATCGCCGCGCCCCCGACGCCTCCCGGGTCCGGGCAGCCGCAGCTCCAGCTGCCGCGCCTTCCTGGCCACAGTGGCAGACCCCGACCCTCGCTGCACCGACCACACCACCCGGGTCCATGCCGCCGCAGCCGTAGCTGCCGGCCCCGCCACCGCCCAGCACGGGGCCCGGGTCACCCACGCAAACCGGCCTCCCGATCCAACAAGTGCGCTTCCCACCGTCGCCGTCCCAAATACCGGCCTGGCTGACCGGATCATCGCCGCCACCCGTCTACACGTCGGCGGGAGAACCGCCCGCGCCCACTCTTCAGTTCGGCAACCCCTCCGGCTCGGCGGGGCACTTCTCGGGCCACGGTCATGCTGACCGGGCGCCCCATTCCTCGCTGCTTCACACCTTCGAGCCAGTTGGCCACGGCGCTCCGACTCAGACACCGCCGCGGTTTGCCAAATTGGACTTCGCCACTTATGACGGCACGGAAGACCCCCTCAACTGGCTCAACCAGAGCGAGCAGTTCTTTCGCGGGCAGCGCACCCTCGCCTCTGAGCGTACCTGGCTCGCCTCCTACCACCTCCGCGGCGCGGCACAGACCTGGTACTACGCCCTCGAGCGGGACGAGGGCAGCATGCCCCCTTGGGAGCGCTTCCGCGAGCTCTGCCTCCTTCGTTTTGGGCCACCGATCCGCGGGAGCTGCCTGGCAGAGCTAGGCCGCTTTCCCTTCACCTCCACGGTTCAGGACTTCGCCGACCGTTTCCAGCTGTCGATGGGCCCTGGCTGCAGTGGCAGCCGCCGCTCCTGGCGGCCCCGCCGCGCCCGGCGCTCTGCCGCAGCAGCCGCTGCTACTGCAGCAGCCACCGCCGGTCAGCTCCGCCGTCCAGTATGGGATGCCCTACGACGGGACTGCGACAACCTCGTTCCCATCAGCGCCGCCGCCGTCCCCGGGCGTCCACATCCAGCAGATCAAGTCCCCGCCGTCGCCGGCACCGCTTCCGTCTTGGATCGCTACCCACCACGTGTCGGCGGCGGTGAGGCTGCAGGTTGCTGCGCGCGGCCTCCTAGCGCGTCGGCATGTGCGGGAGATGCGTGGTCTGCAGCTGCCGCTCCTCCAAGTTGCCCTTCGCTGCGCAAAGGACCTCGATCTCGTCCGCTGCGTCCAGGATCTTGGGCATGCGGTTTCCCCCACGGGCGGCGGGCATGCTGTTTTCCCCGTGGGCAGCGACCTCAAAGTCTGCGACATCGACGGTTGGGGGGCGCACCCCTCCTCATCATTCTCCATCGCAAGCCCTCCACTCTTCCCTGTGCGGTGCAGACCAATAGCCGTCCGGTAGGGAGAAGGCATGTTGTCACCGACAGGAGCGCACCGCGTAGCACCACTGCATTCCGCCACCGGCCGCCACGAGGGCGCCTTTGCTAGTCACTCTTGTGACCACTTCTAGGTGGCCATACACATGCACTCCTTTTGTCCAGGCGGTGTCCATGGGATCCAGGTGGCTGTACACGTGCACGTCCGACGTGCGGATGGTGTTCACTTTTTGTTAAGGGGTCCAAAATAAAGCGTCCCAGTCCATTTTAGGTTGAGAATAATAAAACAAGCCGAGATGTAAAAGGCTTGTTTTTAGGTGTTAGGTTTGTGTTGCGTCGAGTCATGGTTATAAGTTGGTTAGGCTGCAGCTCGAGGACAAGCTGCATGTCCAAGTGGGGTGTAGTGTTAGAGTATGTAATGGGCCTAATGGGCCCGTTAGTCTTAGGTTAATTAGAGATAAGGGTCGCTTGCTTAGGGGTCAAGTAAGCCTTGCTTGGGAGTCAAGTAAACCTCTCTATATAAAGAGAGGAGATGTATCAATTTAATGAAGCAAGAATTAAGAAGGAAATCCCTTCCCTCTTGCCTGGCCGTGGGCAAAAGGCCCCCAGGCGGCCCTCTTGCGCCCTCCTTCTAGCAGCGCCATAACAAACATACGTAATAAAGCAACGTCGCATGACTTATATAAAGATGCAGTGTCTCCTTAATAATCACATTCACTTTTAATTCTGCTTCTCAGGAGCTATACCTCATTGAATTTACTGGTGATAAGAGACAAAGTCATACTAAAAGTTATTAAGAAATACATACACCATCCACCGGATGTCCATAGAAGATGTGGATGCTGACAGAAGAGTGAGTCAGTCATGCATGTTAATCAGACATCTGTTACAATGCAAAACAATAAGAAAATTTTAACTGTGCAGAATTCTGAAGATGTATCAATTGGATAAAACCATATAGCATGAGACCTTCGCCTAGCTAGCTAGTACACACACATGAAGCAGACACACCATACACGCAAGTCGCACACGCACACGTGAGGCAACGCAGCAGCAGACTACATGTTGAAGAAGTAATTGTAGCTAGGAAAGTGAATAAACCAACTTATAAGTATGTTATACATTTTTTATATAGCGTACCTAGATCAATCTGAACTTCTGAAGTAAAAACAGGCGACCTACCTGAATGAATTTTGGAAATCCTTTCAAACGGAAATATTGATGATGCACGTATGTACCTTTCATTGGAATATGCTCCTTCTCTGAAAGAATTTTCAAAAGGGAGCATCACGTACAAAGGTGAGGAGCAGTGTGATGGATTGCTACCCCGGAATCCAAAACAACCAACACCAAGACCTGCTGCCAAGAAGATTTTTTTATTTATAGAAAGGACCACAGTACGGATGAAGCAAACGATGCATGAGAGGAATTTCATCACCTCGAGTGCCGACATGGGGTCGAGCGACTTGTAGCACATATACCTCCACCAACATCAAGATGGGGTCGCAATTTTTCTTCCCTATTGTATATCTGAATGTTCCATTTGCAGAAGCTAGCATTAGTTCTAATTTTAGGATCACAGAAAATGCATAACTATGAAATGACATGAACACTGTCCCCGTTGCACACATTATGGAAGATCATAGTTCTTCCGAACCTGCTACACCTAGCATCTACACGACCAACAACAGAGAGTCGACTACTATGCACTGATGCCCAACTCGCTGGTTTCTAAGCTTCCACAAAATAAAATCTTTCTGTAAATTTCATGGAGCTGTATGAAGTTGCCGTTCCAAAATGTCCCCGGTCCAGACCCCTTGCAGTATGGTTCAGGATGTAAATGGACAGCTCGCTGGACTTCGTGGTGCTCTGACCACCACTTCTTATGCTTGGTTTGTTGCCAATATTTGGCTAGCCAAATGTTGGCATTGCCAAATATTGACAATATCAAGACTTGCCAATATTGGCAACTTTATGTGAGAAGGCAAGACAAGTTCATAACCAACCAATTAGTAGCCAATATTTGGCACAATGCCAAACATTGGCATGCCAATTTGGCACTAAACCAATTATGCTCACATAGTGCTACATATTTACACAAAGCAAACTGATATTTACAAAGCAAAATGATATGCAATGCCATTAGTACATGCCGAATTATTACCCCTCCGATCATTCAGTACGGAGCAAATAAACAGATTCATCAGCATAAATTCAGAGTAGCATTCATCGTAGTCCAGGAAATAACAAAATCCACAAAGCAGCGGCAAGTTGCTCGGCTCGCTCCCGGAGATTCCCTTGGACAGCGGCGGAGAGGAGGCGTCCCCGGTTCCCCGCAAGGCTCGACTCGCTCCAGAGATTGCCTTGGACGGCGGCGGCAGAGGGGCTGAAAAGAGCATCGGCGGGATTGGGGAGAGTATAGAGGAGGCGCTCCCACACTGCTCGGGTCGGTTCCCGGCGTTTCCCTTGGACGGCAGCCTCTCTGAGACACACGGCGGCGACGGCGGCGCCATGGACCACGGAGAGGATTGGAAGGGGGAGGGTGCGGGTGGAGACGGCGGCGGCGGCGGCGGCGGCGGTGCCTAGGCCATGGCAGCGAATGTTTTGGGCAAAGGAGGCGAACGCATTTGGATGTTTGTGGTCAGCCGCTGGCGTCCGTGGGCTTTGTTGGGCTGCCCATTTGTGCCACATATTTTTACTGATTCCCAAATACGCCATTTAGGGGAACCATTAGTTAACAAGCGCTCCTACAGTCCCCTGACACCTTGTGTGCTAGGATTATGAGGGCATGTACAATGGTGCTATCTTAGGAGTGACACGTAGGATAAATGATGAGGTGGAGGAGAGAGATCTCATAAAAAAAGGCTTGTCTTCTCTTATTTAAGAAAAGACAAGAGATGATCGCTTAGCATAGTTTGTCTCACGATGTTTTAAGGGATGACAAGTTATTAAAGATAACGCTAAGATATAACCCATTATAGACATATATTTTTTGTCATCTCTAAAATACATGTAAGACTTAAGATAAGACCGTCTTATTAACCATTGTACGTGCCCTGAAAGATGTTTACTTCCCCACTAGAACAATCTTGTCAGCTGAACTTGGTAACCATCCATCAAAAATTTGGAGAGCACTTACAGAGGGAAGAGATATCTTACGCCAAAGGCTGATTAGGAGGATTGGTGATGGTTCATCCACCAACATCTAGCTAGATAACTGGTTCCCCAGAGATGAAAATATGAGGCCAATAGTGTGCTTGTGTGCTGCCCGGCCCACTTTTGTTTTCGAGCTCATTAACCATACAGAGGCCTCATGGAACCGTGAACTGCTGCAACAATTATTCTTACTGGCAGATGTTGATGCCATCATGAGCATACCGCTTTCTACTAGGCAGGATACTGACTTCTGGAGTTGGCATTTTGAGAGGAACGGACATTTCTTTGTGAAGTCATCATATCGTATGCTCACAAGCACCAAACGGAGACGTGAAGCATGGCTCGAGGGCCGCGCGAGCGCTTCCAATAGAGCAGCAAAAGAAGGAGGATGGAAGAAGCTTTGGCATGTTAGTGTCCCTGGAAAGATTCAGAATTTTCTGTGGAGGTTAGCAAAACAATCAATCCCTACCGAAGATGTCCGCAAACGCAGGAAAATGTCCCACTCTGATAATTGTCAGCTATGTGGTGCTAGAGACTCTTGGCGCCATTCTTTGCTTGAGTGCTCGTCTTCGAGATGTATATGGGCTTTGACCGATGGAGGTCTTGCTGAACACCTCATTGCCACTATAGAACCATCGGCGAAGCAGTGCTTGTTTGCGATGATTGAGGCACTCTCACACGATAAATTTGTGTTGTTGACAGTTACTCTTTGGGCTACATGGACAGCCAGGAGGAAGGCGATCCACGAATCAAACTTCCAGAGTCCACATGCCACTCATATCTTTGTGCAGCGGTTCATATCAGAGTTGAAGGCAATCAAAAAAGTTCCGAATAGCATTGTTTGTGTGGTGCCGGCTAGGCACCCACAGAGGTGGAAACCTCCAGTAGCAGGTATGGTCAAAATCAATGTCGACGGAGGGCTATCCCGTGATGGCGCCAGTGGTGCTTCTACCGCTGTTTGCAGGGATGACGAAGGCCGGTTCCTAGGATCCTCGTCAATGGTGTTTCCTGGAGTTACAGACCCTGCCTGTTTGGAGGCCTTAGCATGTCGAGAAGCTCAAGCACTGGCCTTGGATTTAAATCTAGGCAAAGTCATTATTTCATGCGACAGCAAAGGGGTAGTGGACGACATAAAAAATGATGCTCGTGGAATGAACGACACTATCATTCGTGAGATCAGGGAGAACAAATTGCATTTTCAGGCTTGTAATATTATATATGAAGGTAGAGACACGAACAAAGAAGCTCATAGTTTGGTAAAATTTTCAGTTTGCTTAGTATGGGTCGCCATTTGTGGCTAGGGTACCCGCATGATCCCATTTGTATTCCTTTGAACATCCCCTTTGATCAATAAAGTTGTTTCTTACCGCTCCAAAAAAAAGTTAACAAGCGCTCCTTCGGGAGCCTCGCAACTATCAACGTTACTTGGCGCACTCTCAGCCATTTGCCACATGTCGCGCTCTGGGCGCTCCTTCCGGATTTTTTTTATTTTTCCGCACACGTTTTCAGCTTTTTAAACGTTTTTCCCGATTTTTTTCGACGTTTCGGTTTTTCACCGGTCTTCCTCTTTTCGACCAAAAAAAATTCCAACTTTTTTTGCACGAAAAACGCATTTTTTCGCAGGAGCCACGGTTTTGCTTCCGCGAGAGTCACGGTCGTGCCTCTCAGAAACGGAAAAACACGTTTTTTCTGTTTTTTTTCTTTCGCGAAAGTCACGGTTATGCTTCCGCGAGAGGCACGGTTGTGCTTTCGCGAGAGTCATGGCCGTGCCTCTCGGAAAGGAAAAAACGTGTTTTCTGTCTTTTTCCCTTTCGCAAGAGTCACGGTTTTGCTTCCGCGAGAGGCATGGTTGTGCTTTCATGAGAGTCACGGCCGTGCCTCTCGAAAACGAAAAAAACATTTTATGTTTTTTTTCTTTCGCGAGAGTCACGGTTTTGCTTTCGTGAGAGGCACGGTTGTGCTTTCGCGAGAGTCACGGCCGTGCCTCCTCGGAAATGAAAAAAACGTGTTTTCTCTTTTTTTTCCGCGAGAGTCACGGTTTTGCTTCCGTCAGAGGCACGGTTGTGATTTTGCGAAAGGCACGGGCGTGCCTCTTTCGGAAAGGGAAAAAACCTGTGCTCCCGGTTTGGTTTTTTTGTCTGGTTTTTTTCGTGAAAAAAGTTCGTTAAAACCTATCAACATGGGATCTAATTTTGAAGATCACGACGCGAGGAATCCAACGGTGAAAGCGGTTCGAGATTTAGACGCACGGTTTAAGAGATAAAATGTTTTGAATAAACGGATTTAAAAAAAGGGAAAACTCCAGTTTGCGACAAGTGGCGCACATGCAACACGTCACTTGTCGCAACCTAGGGGTTTGGGGTGATCTTTGCAACGAGTACTCCTCAATTAGTGATTTCGGCCATTTAGGCTTGAGTCAAACCAATACCGATATACGTACATGTAAACCAGATACTTCCTCCGTTCCTAAATATAAGTCTTTTTAGAGGTTTCCACTATAGACCACATACGGAGCAAAATGAGTGAACCTATACTCTAAAAGACGTCTATATACATCTGAATGTAGTCTTTATAGTAGAATCTCTAAAAAGACTTATATTTAGGAACGGAGGGAGTACATTCGTGTATTCTTAGCAGCTCAGTTCGGGTGTCTCAATTATTCAAGTAGGCTTTTCCACAAAAACCTAAAACCCCCTGGCGGCGACTAGGGTTCCGGTGGACTCATACGGTGCTCGTCGGATCTCTCCGGCGGGGCTCCCACTGGTTTCTGGCAGGAGATGGCTTCATCGGCTGGCGGCAAGCAGACCGAGTCGGGATCTAGTTCTTCGAGGTCGGCTCGGGCGCGGCTAGAGGAGGCGCTCGGGAAGCTTGGGATTACTAATGAGGAAGTGACCCCTCTGGTCATAGATGATACAGAGGAAGGGGAAGCGAAGAAGTGGCTACTGGCGGGTAGGGTTTTGCATAGGCACCTGTTACACATCCAAACCATTACTAATGCACTCCGGCCAGCTTGGGGTAACCCTAGAGGACTGAAATTCAGATCGATGTGCGAGAATACGTTCATGGCAGAATTTGAGGCACAACGAGATCACGATCGCATCTGGCTCGGCTCCCCATGGCATGTCAGCAACAACGCTATTGTTCTTGCAGAATTTGAGGACTACATGCAACCTGATGAGGTCAAGTTTAACCGGCTCCATCTATGGGCTAGGGTCCCGAATCTCCCATATAACCTTTGAGATGTTTCTTGGGGCAAACTAATAGCACAGCAGATTGACATGGAAGCCACTTCAATTCAGTTCGATCATGCGGGGGATTTTTGAGAGCTAGAATCTCACATGATATGAGTAAACCTTTGAGGAGATGGATCCTGATCGACTCCGCGAAGAGGAAGAAGACAGACCTGTATGACATACAATATGAGAAAGTTCCTCACTTCTGCTTCTCTTGCGGTAGACTGGGTCACTCCGATCTGTTCTGCCCAACTCCAGGCCCTCGCGATGAAAAAGGTGAACTACCCTTTGGGCCTAAGTTGAGAGCACCAAAGGAAAGGAAGAAGACTGCGTCAGGTGATAGTTCGGACAAAGAGCATTTCTCAGGCCCGCGCAGTCAACGGGAGTCCAAGAACTCTAGTATTGTTGGTAAAGATGGAGTTGAGGTGAACTCCCCTATCAAGAACAGAACATCGAGTAACAAAAGGAAAGAGGCAGCTAAACAAGTTTACCGACGATTGATCCTGCACCTTTGCTCCTGACGAATGGAAAAACTATAAATAGTTCAGCTCATGTTGATCCTCAGGAGACAGTTTTAGATTCAGTCATAGAAGGGGATGAGCAAGTAGAGGAGAGAGTTCCAAAGAAGAAGAAACCAATGCCTAAAAACTCGACAGCGTCTGCATAGCAGCGCTGCCCATCCCAGTGATTTGTATCAGCTGGAACTGCTGGGGGCTTGGAACCCCGAGGCAGTTTGAGAGCTTCGCCGGTTGGTGAAGCAAGAAGGTCCTGCCCTGCTATTTGTTATGGAAACCAAAATTAGGGTTAAGAGAGTTGAAGACTTGCGATATCAGTTTGGTTTTTCCGGTTGTTTCGCAGTTGACAGTGTTGGGTTAAGTGGTGGTATTGGGCTTTATTAGTCCAAGGACGTGGATGTTGTCTTGAAAAACTATAGCAAGAACAACATTGATGTGGCGGTCAGAGTCAAGGACCAAGCCGCATCGGAGTGGCGGTTTACTAGATTCTATGGTGCACTGCAGGTCGAAGACAGGCATCACAGCTGGCGCTTTCTTCGGACATTACATGCCCTGCCCCATTCTTCGTGGATGTGCTTGGGCGATTTTAACGATACGATGTTTGGTGATGAACATTTCAGTAAGATGCAGCGACCGGAATGGCAAATGAAGGCATTTCATGAAGCCGTCGTAGATGTTTCCTTCCAAGACATTGGCTGGTCTAGAATGGCCTATACGTGGGACAATAGGCAAGGTGGAAATCTTAATGTTAAAGTTCATCTAGACCGAGCCTTTGCGAATGAAGCCTTCCGTCAGCGCTATGAAGATATTCGTGTGCGCCATATTAGTGCCATCGAGTCTGACTACTGTTTTGTGGTGACAGAGATCCACGACGCGAGGAGGCCGAACGGTGCACATCGAGTGAAGCAATTCAAATATGAGAAGGTATGGCAGACTCATTCTGACTATGAGGAAATAGTCATAGAAACATGGCGAAAACAAGCAAGAGCACCGGGCTTGCAAGGGATTGTGGAGTTGCTGGGTGCGCTACAGAAAGCACTTGAACCATGGGGATCCAAGGAGTTTGGATGCCTCGCGAGGTCAGTTAGGCAATTGCAGAAGAAACTTGACAAGCTGCAAAGATAGTTCATAGGCCGGGGGCCTTCTGACAAAGAGAAGGCTACTATAATTAAATTGTGCGAGGCGCTTTGGCTAGAGGAAGTATGGTTACACCAGCGCTCGTGGGTTTTGTGGCTCCGTGCAGGTGATCGTAACACAGGCTACTTTCAAGCACAAGTTAAGCAGCAGCAACGAATGAACAGAATCAGTGGCTTGAAGAGAGCTGATGGCTCAGTTTGTGCAGATGAAGGAGAAGATAAACAGGAAATACAGTCGTTCTATCAAGCATTATACACCTCTTAGGGCATGTTTTGATACGAGTGAGCTGCTTGCTCATGTACCGGTGAAGGTTACACTGGAGATGAATGAGATGCTAATGAAACCATTCGTGGCACAAGAAGTCCATGATGCGTTGTTTTAGATGGCACCATCTAAAGCCCAGGGGGTGGATGGTTTCACGGCGGGGTTTTTTCAACGTCATTGGCACTTGTTGGAAGATGATGTGACTAATGCAGTGCTAGGTTTTCTCAATGGGGGTGAACTACCGACATGCCTTAATGAACCTCCATAACCTTGATTGCAAAGGTACGGTACCCCCAATCGATCTCCCAGTATTGACCTATTGCTTTGTGCCCCGTGTTATACAAGATTGCAACCAAGGCTATCACTAACCGCATGAGGGGATGCATGGATGAGATCATTGGCAAGGAACAAAGCACGTTTGTTCCTGGACTCTTGATTACTGACAATGTATTGGTGGATTTTGAAAGTGTTCATACACTTCGCAGAATGAAGAAAGGTAAAAACCATGCTTGTGCAGTTAAACGGGATATGATGAAAGCGTACGACAGAGTCGAGTGGCACTACTTGGAGGCCATCCTACTTCATTTGGGATTCAACCCTATTTGGATCAGATTAATCATGAAGTGTGTCACCTCTGTATGTTTTTCATTTAGAGTAAATGGTGAGCTGCAACCCTACTTCACGCCCTTTAGGGGGCTGCGGCAAGGTGATCCCGCTTCACCGTACTTGTTTCTGCATTGTGAAGAAGGCTTATCATCCAATCTTAAATTTTATTGAGGATATATTGATAGAGGCATTAGGGCGAGTGTGCGTTCGCCATGGGTGAGTCATCTGCTCTTCGCTAATGATTGTCTAATCTTTCTCAATGCAAAATATCAATGTGCAGAAAGGTTGAATGACTTTTTGAGGATCTATGATGAGGCTTCAGGTCAGCGTGTATACAAGGATAAAAGTGCAATATTATTTAGCCCTAACATGTCTAGCTCCATCAGACAGAACATCAAAGGAACACTGGGCATCATGGTAGAAGCGTTCAGTGCCAGGTATCTTGGTCTTCCCATTGTCGTTGACCGGATTATGAGTGGTACCTTCGAGCACATTGGCGAACGTGCACGGAGCAAGATGCAAGGTTGGTCATAGCAACTCTTTGCATGTGCAGCGAGAGAGGTCTTACTCAAAACAATTATTCAGGCGATTCCCACATATATCATGAGCTGCTTTCTGTTGATAAAAAGGTGTGCATAAAACTCACATATAGTATGGCAAGGTATTGGTGGAGTAGTTCTATTGACAAGAGGGCAGTTCATTGGGTTTCTTGGAAGGAACTAGCAAAACCAAAATGCCAGGGAGGGATGGGATTTCGCGATCTTCACATGTTTAATCTGGCGTTTCTTGGCAAACATGGTTGGCGCTTCATGAAAAATCCAACATCACTTTGTGCCAGAGTTATGAAGCGCATGTATTTCCCAGATACTGATTTCCCGCATGCTTCAGCACCTAAGGCTGCCTCAGCAACTTGGCGGGCAATCATGAAGCTCTACTTGCGGGGATTGTTCAGCGTGTTGGTGATGGCACTTCAATCAATCCATGGACAAACAAATGGATCCCCACAACACTAACCAGAACTTATTCAAACCGTCAGGTACGAACATCACCCAGGTTAGGGAGCTCATTGATTCAGATAACTGGACTTGGAAACAAGATCTAGTTCGACACAATTTGATCGCACCGGACACGGAGGCTATTTTGAATATTCATTTTCGACGCGGCGGGGCCGAAGACACATTGGCATGGGAACATGAGAGAATAGGCATCTACACTGTTAAGTCAGCGTATCGAGCTCTAGTGATTCAGAAAGAGCATCAAACTCGAGAAGAAGGGCAGGTTACCGAATCTTCAGTAAGTAAGCAACAGTTGTGGAAGTCAATATGGTCTCTCAAAGTGGTACCAAAGGTGAGAGTGTTCTGGTGGAGGGTTATTCGTGGAATACTTCCCGATGAATGCACCCTCAAATTTTGGAATATCCGAGAGATTAGTCTGTGCAAACGTTGTAAGGCAAAGGATGAAGACGTCGAGGTTCTGAGAGGAAGCTCGCTAGCTCTTGGACATCAAACTCTCGCGGTTTCACCCATCTACTTGGGCAACTGACATTTTCTATGATGCAAGGTTCTCAACAAGAGAACGAGCATCTATCATCTCGTTGATGTGGTCTATTTGGACATCACGAAACCGGTGGACGCACGAAGTGTTGGGAAACATTGCATGGAAAACAAAAAATTTCTACGCACACGCAAGATCTATCAAGGACATGCATAGCAATGAGAGGGGAGAGTGTGTCAACGTACCCTTGTAGACCATAAGCGGAAGCGTTTCACAACGCGGTTGATGTAGTCGAACTTTCTTCACGATCCAACCGATCTAGTACCAACCGTACGGCACCTCCGCGTTCAGCATACGTTCATCTTGATGATGTTCCTCGCCTTCTTGATCCAGCAAGACGTCGAGGTAGTAGATGAGTTCCGTTAGCATAACGGCGTGGTGACAGTGATGGTGAAGTGATCTCCGCAGGGCTTCACCTAAGCACAACGAAAATATGACCGGGAGGTGTAAACAATGGAGGGGGGCGCAGCATACGGCTAGGAAATTGTCTGGGGTGTGCTAGGTGCCCCCTCCTCATATATATAGGTGGGAGGGAGAGGGGAGAGGCCAAGGGGCGCCCCAAGTAGGACCGAATCCTATTTGGGCTCCTGCCCTTGGCTGCGCCCCTTGCCATGTTTGTTGGAGTGGAGGAAAGACGGGGGGAGGGAAGGAAGTGGGAATCCTAGTCTGCACTTTCCTTTCCCTTCTCCCTTTTCCTTCTCCTCCTTAGGTCGGCCCATATGGGGGGCGCACCAGCCCCTTGTGGCTGGTGCGTTTCCCCTCTTGGCCCATAAGGCCCATATATTTTGCCAGGGGTGCCCGGAACCCCTTCCAGTGATCCGATAAGTACTCGGTACCCCCAGAAACACTTCCGGTGCCGAATAATGTCCTATATATAAATCTTTACCTCTTGACCATTTAGAGACTCCTTGTCATGTCCGTGATCTCATCCAGGACTCCAAACAACATTCGGTTACCAAATCACATAACTCATATAATACTATATCGTCAACGAACGTTAAGCGTGTGGACCCTAAGGGTTCGAGAACTGTGTAGACATGACTGAGTAACCTCTCCGGTCAATAACCAATAGCAGAACCTAGATGCCCATATTGGTTCCTACATATTCTATGAAGATCTTTATCGGTCGAACCATTATGACAACATACGTAGTTTCCTTTGTCCATCGGTATGTTACTTGCCCGAGATTCGATCGTAGGTATCTTCATACCTATTTCAATCTCGTTATCGGCAAGTCTATTTACTCATTCCATAATACATCACCTCGTGACTAACTCCTTAGTCATTTCCTTGCAATCCTATGATGTGTATTACCGAGAGGGCCCAGAGATACCTCTCTGATACTTGGAGTGACAAATCCTAATATCGATCTGTGCCAACTCAACAAACACCTTCAAAGATGCCTATAGAGCATCTTTATGATCATCTAGTTACATTGTGATGTTTGATAGCACACAAGGTATTCCTTCGGTATTCAGGAGTTGCATAATCTCATAGTCGAAGGAATATGTATTTGACATGAAGAAAGCTATAGCAATAAAACTGAACGATCAATATGGTAAGCTAACGGATGAGTCTTGTCCATCACATCATTCTCCTAATGATGTCATCCCGTTATCAATGAAAACACATGTCTATGGTTAGGAAACCTTAACCATCTTTGATCAACGAGCTAGTCTAGTAGAGGCTCACTAGGGACACGGTATTTGTTTATGTATTCACACATGATTTAAGTTTCTGGTCAATACAATTATAGCATGAATAATAAACCTTTATCATGAATAAGGAAATATAAAATAACAATTTTATTATTGCCTCTAGGGCATATTTCCTTTAGTCTCCCACTTGCACTAGAGTCAATAATCTAGTTTACATCGCCATGTGATTAACACCAATAAATCACGTCGCCATGTGATTAACACCCATAGTTCACATCGCCATGTGACCAACACCCAAAGGGTTTACTAGAGTCAATAATCTAGTTCACATGTCCATGTGATTAACACCCAAAGAGTACTAAGGTGTGATCATGTTTTGCTTGTGAGAGAGGTTTAGTCAACAGGTCTGCCACATTCAGATCCGTATGTATTTTGCTTCTATGTCTACAATGCTCCGCATGGAGCTACTCTAGCTAATTGCTCCACTTTCAATATGTATCCAGATTGAGACTCAGAGTCATCCGGATCAATGTCAAAGCTTGCATCGACATAACCCTTTACGACGAACTCTTTGTCACCTCCATAATCGAGAAACATTTCCTTAGTCCTCTAAGGATAATTTTGACCAATGTCTAGTGATCTATTCCTGGATCACAATTGTACCCACTTTGCCAAACTTATGGAAGGTACACAATAGGTCTGGTGCACAGCATGACATACTTTATAGAACCTATGGCTGAGGCATAGGGAATGACTTTCATTCTCTCTCTATCTTCTGTCGTAGTCGGGATTTGAGTCTTACTCAACTTCACACCTTGCAACACAGACTAGAACTCCTTCTTTGACTGATCCATTTTGAACTCATTCAAAATCTTGTCAAGGTATGTACCCATTGAAAATCTTATCAAGCGTCTTGGTCTATCTCTATACATTTTGATGCCTAATATGTAAGCAACTTCACCGAGGTCTTTCATTGGAAAATTCTTATTCAAGTGTCCTTTTATGCTATCCAGAAATTCTATATCATTTCAATAATATGTCATCCACATATAATATCAGAAATGCTACACAGCTCCCACTCACTTTCTTGTAAATATAGGCTTCACCGTAAGTCTGTATAAAACCATATGCTTTGATCACCTTATCAAAGCGTATATTCCAACTCCAAGATGCTTGCACCAGTCCATAGATGGATCGCTAGAGCTTGCACACTTTGTTACCACCTTTAGGATCGACAAAACCTTCTGGTTGCATCATATACAACTCTTCTTTAAAAAATCTATTAAGGAATACCGTTTTGACGTCCATTTGCCAGATTTCATAAAAATGCGGCAATTGCTAACATGATTCAGGTAGACTTAAGCATCGCTATGGTTGAGAAAGTCTCATCGTAGTCAACCCCTTGAACTTGTCGAAAACCTTTCGCGGCAAGTCGAGCTTTGTAGACAGTAACATTACTATCATCGTCAACCTTCTTCTTGAAGATCCATTTATTTTCTTTGGCTTGCCGATCATCGGGCGAGTACACCAAAGTCCACACTTTGTTCTCATACATGGATCCTATCTCAGATTTCATGGCCTCAAGCCATCTATCAGAATCGGGGCTCATCATAGCTTCTTCATAGTTCATAGGTTCGCTGTTGTCCAACAACATGACTTCTAGGACAGGATTGCCGTACCACTCTGGTGCGGATCGTGCTCTGGTCGACCTATGAGGTTCAGTAGCAACTTGATCTGAAGTTTCATGATCATCATCATCAGCTTCCTCTCTAGTTGGTGTAGGCATCACGGGAACGGATTTCTCTTATGTGCTACTTTCCAAATTGAGAGAAGGTACAATTACCTCATCAAGTTCTACTTTCCTCCCACTCACTTATTTTGAGAGAAACTCCTTCTCTAGAAATGTTCCATTCTTGGCAACAAAGATCTTGACTTCTGATCTTTGGTAGAAGGTGTACCCAATTGTTTCCTTAGGGTATCCTGAAGACGCATTTCTCCGATTTGGGTTCGAGCTTATCAGGTTGAAGCCTTTTGACATAAGTGTCGTAACCCCAAACTTTAAGAAACGACAACTTAGGTTTCTTGCCAAACCATAGTTCATACGGTGTCGTCTCAATGGATTTAGACGGTGCCCTGTTTAACGTGAATGCGACTGTCTCTAATGCATAACCCCAAAAAGATAGTGGTAAATCGGTAAGAGACATCATAGAATGCACCATATCTAATAAAGTACGGTTACGACATTTGGACACACCATTACGTGTTGGGTTTCGTAGTAATTTCAAAAAAAATTCCTACGCGCACACAGGATCATGTGATGCATAGCAACGAGGGGAGAGTGTTGTCTACGTACCCAACGCAGACCGACTGCGGAAGCGATGACATGACGTAGAGGAAGTAGTCGTACGTCTTCACGATCCAACCGATCAAGCACCGAAACTACGGCACCTCCGAGTTCGAGCACACGTTCAGCCCGATGACGATCCCCGGACTCCGATCCAGCAAAGTGTCGGGGAAGAGTTTCGTCAGCACGACGGCGTGGTGACGATCTTGATGAACTACAGCAGCAGGGCTTCGCCTAAACTCCGCTACAGTATTATCGAGGAATATGGTGGCAGGGGGCACCGCACACGGCTAAGGAATCGATCACGTGGATCAACTTGTGTCAACTTGTGTGTTTAGAGGTGCCCCTGCCTCCGTATATAAAGGATGGAGGAGGAGGAGGCCGGCCAAGGCAAAGGTGCGGCCAGGATAGGGAGTCCTACTAGGATTCCAAGTCCTAGTAGGAGTCCACCAAGAGGGGAGGAAGGGAGAAGGAATAGGAGGAGAAGGAGAGGTGGCCGGCCCCCTTTTCCCTAGTCCAATTCGGACCAAAGGGGAGGGGGGGCGCAGCAGCCTTTTTCCTCTTCCCACTAAAGCCCATCAAGGCCCATTACTTCTCCCGTAACTACCCGGTACTCCGAAAAATACCCGAATCACTCGGAACCTTTCCGATGTCCGAATATAGTCGTCCAATATATCGATCTTTACGTCTCGACCATTTCGAGACTCCTCGTCATGTCCCCGATCTCATCCGGGACTCCGAACTCCTTCGGTACATCAAATGCATAAACTCATAATATAACTGTCATCGTAACCTTAAGCGTGCGGACCCTACGGGTTCGAGAACAATGTAGACATGACCGAGACATGTCTCCGGTCAATAACCAATAGCGGGACCTGGATGCCCATATTGGCTCCTACATATTCTACGAAGATCTTTATCGGTCAGACCGCATAACAACATACGTTGTTCCCTTTGTCATCGGTATGTTACTTGCCCGAGATTTGATCGTCGGTATCCAATACCTAGTTCAATCTCGTTACCGGCAAGTCTCTTTACTCGTTCCGTAATACATCATCTCACAACTAACATATTAGTTGCAGTGCTTGCAAGGCTTATGTGATGTGCATTACCGAGAGGGCCCAGAGATACCTCTCCGACAATCGGAGTGACAAATCCTAATCTCGAAATACGCCAACCCAACATCGACCATTGGAGACACCTGTAGTACTCCTTTATAATCACCCATTTACGTTGTGACGTTTGGTAGTACCCAAAGTGTTCCTCCGGTAAACGGGAGTTGCATAATCTCATAGTCATAGGAACATGTATAAGTCATGAAGAAAGCAATAGCAACATACTAAACGATCAGGTGCTAAGCTAATGGAATGGGTCATGTCAATCAGATCATTCTACTAATGATGTGACCTCGTTAATCAAATAACAACTCATTGTTCATGGTTAGGAAACATAACCATCTTTGATTAACGAGCTAGTCAAGTAGAGGCATACTAGTGACACTCTGTTTGTCTATGTATTCACACATGTATTATGTTTCCGGTTAATACAATTCTAGCATGAATAATAAACATTTATCATGATATAAGGAAATAAATAATAACTTTATTATTGCCTCTAGGGCATATTTCCTTCAGTCTCCCACTTGCACTAGAGTCAATAATCTAGTTCACATCGCCATGTGATTTAACAGCAATAGTTCATATCACCATGTGATTAACACCCATAGTTCACATCGCTATGTAACCAACACCCAAAGGGTTTACTAGATTCAGTAATCTAGTTTACATCGCTATGTGATTAACACCCAAAGAGTACTAAGGTGTGATCATGTTTTGCTCGTGAGAGAAGCTTAGTCAACGGGTCTGTCATATTCAGAGCCGTATGTATTTTGCAAATATCCTATGTCTACAATGCTCTGTGCGGAGCTACTCTAGCTAATTGCTCCCACTTTCAATATGTATCCAGATTGAGACTTAGAGTCATCTGGATCAGTGTAAAAGTTTGCACTGATGTAACTTTTACAACAAACTCTTTTATCACCTCCATAATCGAGAAACATCTCCTTAGTCCTTACTAAGGATATTCTTGACCAATGTCCAGTGATCTACTCCTAGATCACTATTGTACTCCCTTGCCAAATACAGAGCAAGGTATACAATAGGTCTGGTACATAGCATAGCATACTTTATAGAACCTATGACTGAGGCATAGGGAATGACTTTTCATTCTCTTTCTATTTTCTGCTGTGATCGGGATTTGAGTCTTACTCAATTTCATACCTTTGCAACACAGGCAAGAACTCTTTCTTTAACTGTTCCATTTTGAACTATTTCAAAATCTTGCCAAGGTATGTAGTCATTGAAAATCTTATCAAGTGTCTTGATCTATCTCAATAGATCTTGATTCTCAATATATAAGTAGCTTTTACTGAGGTCTTTTCTTGAAAAACTTTTATTCAAGTATCCCTTTATGCTATCCAGAAATTCTATATCATTTCCAATCAATAATATGTCATCCACATATAATATCAGAAATGCTACAGAGCTCCCACTCACTTTCTTGTAAATACAGGCTTCTCCAAAAGTCTGTATAAAACCAAATGCTTTGATCACACTATCAAAACGTTTATTCCAACTCTGAGAGGCTTACACCAGTCCATAAATGGATCGCTGGAGCTTGCACACTTTGTTAGCTCCCTTTGGATTGACAAAACCTTCTGGTTGCATCATATACAACTCTTCTTTAATAAATCCATTAAGGAATGCAGTTTTGTTTATCCATTTGCCAGATTTCATAAAATGCGGCAATTGCTAACATGATTCGGACAGACTTTTAAGCATCGATACGAGCAAGAAAATCTCATCGTATTCAACACCTTGAACTTTGTCAAAAACCTTTTTCGACAAGTCTAGCTTTGTAGATAGTAACACTTCTATCAACGTCTGTCTTCCTCTTGAAGATCCATTTATTCTTAATGACTCACCGATCATCGGGCAAGTCAATCAAAGTCTACACTTTGTTCTCATACATGGATCATATCTCAGATTTCATGGCTTCTAGCCACTTTGCGGAATCTGGGCTCACCATCGCTTCTTCATAGTTCGTAGGTTCATCATGATCTAGTAGCATGACCTCCAGAACAGGATTACCGTACCACTCTGGTGCGGATCTTACTCTGGTTGATCTACGAAGTTCAGTAGTATCTTGATCTGAAGTTTCATGATCATTATCATTGGCTTCCTCACTGACTGGTGTAGATGTCACTGAAACAGTTTTCTGTGATGAACTACTTTCCAGTAAGGGAGCAGGTACAGTTACCTCGTCAAGTTCTACTTTCCTCCCACTCACTTCTTTCGAGAGAAACTCCTTCTCCAGAAAGTTTCCGAATTTAGCAACAAAAGTCTTGCCTTTTGGATCTGTGATAGAAGGTGTATCCAATAGTTTCCTTTGGATATCCTATGAAGACGCACTTCTCCGATTTGAGTTTGAGCTTATCAGGATGAAACTTTTTCATATAAGCATCGCAACCCCAAATTTAAGAAACGACAACTTTGGTTTCTTGCTAAACCACAGTTCATAAGGCGTCGTCTCAACGGATTTTGATGGTGCCCTATTTTAAAACGTGAATGCAGCTGTCTCTAATGCATAACCCCAAAACGATAGTGGTAAAGAGATATCATAGATCGCACCATATCAAATAAAGTGCGGTTACGACGTTCGGACACACCATAACGATGTGGTGTTCCAGGTGGCGTGAGCTGTGAAACTATTCCACATTGTTTTAATTGAAGACCAAACTCGTAACTCAAATATTTGTCTCCGCGATCAGATCGCAGAAACTTTATTTTCTTGTTACGATGATTTTTCCACTTCACTCTGAAATTCTTTGAACCTTTCAACTATTTCAGACTTATGTTTCATCAAGTAGATATACCCATATCTGCTCAAATCATCTTGTGAAGGTCAGAAAACAACGATGCTTGCCACGAGCAACAGCACTCATTGGATCGCATACATCGGTATGTATTATTTCCAACAAGTCAGTAACTCGTTCCATTGTTCCGAAGAACGGAGTTTTAGTCATCTTGCCCAAAAGGCACGGTTCGCAAGCATCAAATGATTCATAACCAAGTGATTCCGAAAATCCATCTTTATGGAGTTTCTTCATGCGCTTTACACCGATATGACCCAAACGGCAGTGCCACAAATAAGTTGCACTATCATTATTAACTTTGCATCTTTTGGCATCAATATTATGAATATGTGTATCACTACGATCGAGATCCAATGAACCATTTTCATTGGGTGTGTAACCATATAAGGTTTTATTCATGTAAATAGAACAACAGTTTATTCTCTTACTTAAATGAATAACCGTATTGCAATAAACATGATCAAATCATATTCATGCTCAACGCAAACACCAAATAACATTTATTTAGGTTCAACACTAATCCCGAAAGAATAGGGAGTGTGCGATGATGATCATATCAATCTTGAAACTACTTTCAACACACATCATCACTTCACCCTTAACTAGTTTCTGTTTATTCTGCAACTCCCGTTTCGAGTTACTACTCTTAGCAACTGAACCAGTACCAAATACCGAGGGGTTGCTATAAACACTAGTAAAGCACACATCAAACACCTGTATATCAAATATACCCTTTTTCACTTTGCCATCCTTCTTATCCACCAAATATTTAGGGTAGTTCTGCTTCCAGTGACCATTTCCTTTGCAGTGTAAGCACTCAGTTTCAGGCTTTGGTTCAGCTTTGGGCTTCTTCGTGGGAGTGACAACTTGCTTGTCAATCTACTTGAAGTTCCCCTTTCTTTCCCTTTGCCCTTTTCTTGAAACTAGTGATCTTGTCAACCATCAACACTTGATGCTCTTTCTTGATTTCTACCTTCGTTGATTTCAACATCACGAAGAGCTCGGGAATCATTTTCATCATCCCTTGCATACTATAGTTCATCACGAAGTTCTACTAACTTGGTGATGGTGACTAGAGAATTCTGTCAATCACTATCTTATCTGGAAGATTAACTCCCACTGAATTCAAGCGATTGAAGTACCCAGACAATCTGAGCACATGCTCACTAGTTGAGCGATTCTCCTCCATCTTTTAGCTATAGAACTTGTTGGAGACTTCATATCTCTCAACTCGGGTATTTGCTTGAAATATTAACTTCAATTCCTGGAACATCTCATATGGTCCATGACGTTCAAAACGTCTTTGAAGTCCCGATTCTAAGCCGTTAAGCATGGTGCACTAAACTATCAAGTAGTCATCATATTGAGCTAGCCAGACGTTCATAACTTCTGCATCTGCTCCTGCAATAGGTCTGTCACCTAGCGGTGCATTAAGGACATAATTCTTCTGTGCAGCAATGAGGATTTAACCTCAGATCACGGATCAAATCCGCAACATTGCTACTAACATTTTTCAACACAATTTTCTCTAGGAACATATCAAAATAAACACAGGGAAGCAACAACGCGAGCTATTGATCTACAACATGATTTGCAAAATACTACCAGGACTAAGTTCATGATAAATTTAAGTTCAATTTAATCATATTACTTAAGAACTCCCACTTAGATAGACATCCCTCTAATCCTCTAAGTGATCACGTGATCCAAATCAACTAAACCATGTCCGATCATCACGTGAGATGGAGTAGTTTCATCGGTGAACATCATTATGTTGATCATATCTACTATATGATTCACGCTCGACCTTTCGGTCTCCGTGTTCCGAGGCCATATCTGCATATGCTAGGCTCGTCAAGTTTAACCTGAGTATTCTGCGTGCGCAACTGTTTTGCACCCGTTGTATTTGAACGTAGAGCCTATCACACCCGATCATCACGTGGTGTCTCAGCACGAAGAACTTTTGCAACGGTGCATACTCAGGGAGAACACTTCTTGATAATTTAGTGAGAGATCATCTTATAATGCTACCGTCAATCAAAGCAAGATAAGATGCATAAAAAGATAAACATCACATGCAATCAATATAAGTGATATGATATGGCCATCATCATCTTGTGCTTGTGATCTCCATCTCCGAAGCACCGTCATGATCACCATCGTCACCGGCGCGACACCTTGATCTCCATCGTAGCATCGTTGTCGTCTCGCCAATCTTATGCTTCCACGACTATCACTACCGTTTAGTAATAAAGTAAAGCATTACATCGCGATTGCATTGCATACAATAAAGCGACAACCATATGGCTCCTGCCAGTTGCCGATAACTTGGTTACAAAACATGATCATCTCATACAATAAAATTCAGCATCATGCCTTGACCATATCACATCACAACATGCCCTGCAAAAACAAGTTAGACGTCCTCTACTTTGTTGTTGCATGTTTTACGTGGCTGCTACGGGCTTAAGTAAGAACCAATCTCACCTACGCATCAAAACCACAACGATAGTTTGTCAAATAGACTCCGTTTTAACCTTCGCAAGGACCGGGCGTAGCCATACTTGGTTCAACTAAAGTTGGAGAGGCAGTCGCCCGCAAGCCATCTCTGTGCAAAGCACGTCGAGGGAACCGGTCTCGCGTAAGCGTACGCGTAAGGTTGGTCCGGGTCGTCTCGTCCAACAATGCCGCTGAACCAAAATATGACATGCTGGTAGGCAGTATGACTTGTATCGTCCACAACTCACTTGTGTTCTACTCGTGCATATAACATCAACATCATTAACCTAGGCTCGGATGCCACTGTTGGGTTTCGTAGTAATTTCAAAAAAATTTCCTACGCGCACACAGGATCATGTGATGCATAGCAACGAGGGGAGAGTGTTGTCTACGTACCCAACGCAGACCGACTGCGGAAGCGATGACATGACGTAGAGGAAGTAGTCGTACGTCTTCACGATCCAACCGATCAAGCACCGAAACTACGGCACCTCCGAGTTCGAGCACACGTTCAGCCCGATGACGATCCCCGGACTCCGATCCAGCAAAGTGTCGGGGAAGAGTTTCGTCAGCACGACGGCGTGGTGACGATCTTGATGAACTACAGCAGCAGGGCTTCGCCTAAACTCCGCTACAGTATTATCGAGGAATATGGTGGCAGGGGGCACCGCACACGGCTAAGGAATCGATCACGTGGATCAACTTGTGTCAACTTGTGTGTTTAGAGGTGCCCCTGCCTCCGTATATAAAGGATGGAGGAGGAGGAGGCCGGCCAAGGCAAAGGTGCGGCCAGGATAGGGAGTCCTACTAGGATTCCAAGTCCTAGTAGGAGTCCACCAAGAGGGGAGGAAGGGAGAAGGAATAGGAGGAGAAGGAGAGGTGGCCGGCCCCCTTTTCCCTAGTCCAATTCGGACCAAAGGGGAGGGGGGGCGCAGCAGCCTTTTTCCTCTTCCCACTAAAGCCCATCAAGGCCCATTACTTCTCCCGTAACTACCCGGTACTCCGAAAAATACCCGAATCACTCGGAACCTTTCCGATGTCCGAATATAGTCGTCCAATATATCGATCTTTACGTCTCGACCATTTCGAGACTCCTCGTCATGTCCCCGATCTCATCCGGGACTCCGAACTCCTTCGGTACATCAAAATGCATAAACTCATAATATAACTGTCATCGTAACCTTAAGCGTGCGGACCCTACGGGTTCGAGAACAATGTAGACATGACCGAGACATGTCTCCGGTCAATAACCAATAGCGGGACCTGGATGCCCATATTGGCTCCTACATATTCTACGAAGATCTTTATCGGTCAGACCGCATAACAACATACGTTGTTCCCTTTGTCATCGGTATGTTACTTGCCCGAGATTTGATCGTCGGTATCCAATACCTAGTTCAATCTCGTTACCGGCAAGTCTCTTTACTCGTTCCGTAATACATCATCTCACAACTAACATATTAGTTGCAGTGCTTGCAAGGCTTATGTGATGTGCATTACCGAGAGGGCCCAGAGATACCTCTCCGACAATCGGAGTGACAAATCCTAATCTCGAAATACGCCAACCCAACATCGACCATTGGAGACACCTGTAGTACTCCTTTATAATCACCCATTTACGTTGTGACGTTTGGTAGTACCCAAAGTGTTCCTCCGGTAAACGGGAGTTGCATAATCTCATAGTCATAGGAACATGTATAAGTCATGAAGAAAGCAATAGCAACATACTAAACGATCAGGTGCTAAGCTAATGGAATGGGTCATGTCAATCAGATCATTCTACTAATGATGTGACCTCGTTAATCAAATAACAACTCATTGTTCATGGTTAGGAAACATAACCATCTTTGATTAACGAGCTAGTCAAGTAGAGGCATACTAGTGACACTCTGTTTGTCTATGTATTCACACATGTATTATGTTTCCGGTTAATACAATTCTAGCATGAATAATAAACATTTATCATGATATAAGGAAATAAATAATAACTTTATTATTGCCTCTAGGGCATATTTCCTTCATTACGCTGTGGTGTTCCAGGTGGCGTGAGTTGTGAAACAATTCCACATTGTTTTAAATGAAGGCCAAACTCGTAACTCAGATATTTGCCTCCGCGATCAGATAGTAGAAACTTTATTTTCTTGTTAGATGATTCTCTACTTCACTCTGAAATTATTTGAACTTTTCAAATGTTTCAGACTTATGTTAGTAGATATATCCATATCTACTCAAATCATCTGTGAAGGTCAGAAAATAACGATACCTGCCACGTGCTTCAACACTCATCGGACCGCATACATCGGTATGTATTATTTCCAGTAAGTCATTAGCTCGCTCCATGACACGTCTCCAACGTATCTATAATTTATGAAGAATTCATGCTATTTTATTATCTGTTTTGAATGATTACGGGCTTTATTATACACTTTTATATTACTTTTGGGACTAGGCCCAGCCCATATTGCTGTTTTATTGCCTGTTTCAGTATTTCGAAGAAAAGGAATATCAAATGGAGTCCAAATGGAATGAAACCTTCGGAAAAGTTATTTTTGGAACAGAAGCAACCCAGGAACTTGGAGTGCAAGCCAGGGGAGCATCAAGGAAGCCACGAGATAGGGGAGCGCGCCCACCCCCCTGGGCGCGCCCTCCACTCTCGTGGGCCCCTCGAGGCTCCCCCGACCGACTTCTTTCGCCTATATAAGCCTACATACCCTAAAAACATCGAGACAGAAGATAGATCGGGAGTTCCGCCGCCGCAAGCCTCCGTAGCCACCAAAAACCTCTCGGGAGCCCATTTCGGCACCCTGCCGGAGGGGGAACCCATCACCGGTGGCCATTTTCATCATCCCGGCGCTATCCATGACGAGGAGGGAGTAGTTCACCCTCGGGGCTGAGGGTATGTACCAGTAGCTATGTGTTTGATCTCTCTCTCTCTCTCTCTCTCTCTCTCTCGTGTTCTCTCTATGGCACGATCTTGATGTATCGCGAGCTTTGCTATTATAGTTGGATCTTATGATGTTTCTCCCCCTCTACTCTCTTGTGATGAATTGAGTTTACCCTTTGAAGTTATCTCATCGGATTGAGTCTTTAAGGATTTGAGAACACTTGATGTATGTCTTGCCGTGTTTATCTATGGTGACAATGGGATATCACGTGCCACTTGATGTATGTTTTGGTGATCAACTTGCGGGTTCCGCCCATGAATCTATGCATAGGGGTTGACACACGTTTTCGTCTTGACTCTCCAGTAGAAATTTGGGGCACTCTTTGAAGTACTTTGAGTTGGTTGAATAGATGAATCTGAGATTGTGTGATCATATCGTATAATCATGCCCACAGATACTTGAGGTGACAATGGAGTATCTAGGTGACATTAGGGTTTTGGTTGATTTGTGTCTTAAGGTGTTATTCTAGTACGAACTCTTGAATAGATCGATCCGAAAGAATAACTTTGAGGTGGTTTCGTACCCTACCATAATCTCTTCGTTTGTTCTCCGCTATTAGTGGCTTTGGAGTGACTCTTTGTTGCATGTTGAGGGATTGTTATATGATCTATCTATGTTATTATTGTTGAGAGAACTTGCACTAGTGAAAGTATGAACCCTAGGCCTTGTTTCCTATCATTGCAATACCGTTTACGCTCACTTTTATCATTAGTTACCTTGCTGTTTTCATATTTTCAGATTACAAAAACCTATATCTACCATCCATATTGCACTTGTATCACCATCTCTTCGCCGAACTAGTGCACCTATAAAATTTACCGTTGCATTGGGTGTGTTGGAGACACAAGAGACTCTTTGTTATTTGGTTGCAGGGTTGTTTGAGAGAGACCATCTTCATCCTACGCCTCCCACGAATTGATAAACCTTAGGTCATCCACTTGAGGGAAATTTGCTACTGTCCTACAAACCTGTGCACTTGCAGGCCCAACAACGTCTACAAGAAGAAGGTTGTGTAGTAGACATCAAGCTCTTTTCTGGCGCCGTTGCCGGGGAGGTGAGTGCTTGAAGGTATATCTTTAGATCTTGAAATCGAATCTTTTTGTTTCTTTTTTTATCACTAGTTTAGTTTATAAAAGTAAACTACAAAAAAATGGACTTGAGTTTGTCTCATATGCTTCGTCTTTTTAATATCTTTCATGAGAATGATGGAAAGGAAAATTGTGCTCAAGTGCTAGAAGAAGAATGCATTAAAATATTTGGTACTAGATTGTACGATGAGCATGATTGCAATGTTGTTAGTATGAATTCCTTGAATATCCATGATGCTAATGATATGCAAGGCCACAAGCTTGGGGAAGCTATGTTTGATGAAGATGATATTTTTTGCTCCCCAAGTTTTGATGAGAATATTTATTATGATGAAAGCATGCCTCCTATTTATGATGATTATGTTGATGAAAGTGGGTTTGGAAGAGTGTCAACTTTAGGAAGTAGTGATCCCACTATTTTGGAGGATATTGAATCTTATTGTGATGAACATGAAAGTGGATTTGGAAGAGTGTCAACTTTATTTAGTAATGATTCCACTATTTCGGAAGAGGTTCCAATTGATTATGAGAACAAAGTTGCTATCTATGATGATTATTGTGATGACTTGTATGCTATTAGGAATAATGATAACCATGAAACTTGTCATCATAAGTTTAGTTCTCAATTGGATTATGCCTCATATGATAATTATTTTGTTGAGTTTGCTCCCACTACTATTCATGAGAAGAATTTTGCTTATGTGGAGAGTAGTAAAAAATTTATGCTTGTATATCATGAAAAGAATGCTTTAGGTGCTGGTTATATTGTTGAATTCATTCATGATGCTACTGAAAATTATTATGAGAGAGGAACATATGCTTGTAGGAATTGCAATAATGTCAAGTTTCCTCTCTATGTGCTTCAAGTTTTGAACTTATGCTTGTTTTGCCTTCCTATGCTAGTTGATTATTGTTCCCATAAGTTGTTTGCTCACAAAATCCCTATGCATAGGAAGTGGGTTAGACTTAAATGTTCTAGTCATATGCTTCATGATGCTCCCGTTATGTTTCAAAGAAAAGCGCTTGTTGGGAGACAACCCAATATTTATACTTACTGTTTTTGTGTGTCCGCATGATTATTCTACTGTAGTAATCATGTTTTATAGCTTTTGTTTCAATAAAGTGCCAAGTAAGACCTTTAGGATAGCTTACAGTGATAGTTGTGTTGATCCTGCTGAGAATCACAAACTTTTGCACTCAGTAAGTTAGTTTTGTTAATTCACAGAAACGTGCTTACGATCTGATTACTTTTGCTCTGGATTGGTACTCAAATTTCTTAGGACTTTTTAATTTGGTAGGATTTTTGTAGTTCCAGAAGTATACGTTTGATACAGATTACTACAGACTGTTCTGTTTTTGACAGATTCTGTTTTCTGTGTGTTGTTTGCTTATTTTGATGAATCTATGAGTAGTATCGGAGGGTATGAACCATAGAGAAGTTGGAATACAGTAGATATTACACCATTATGAATTTAGAATGAGTTCATTACAGTACCTAAGTGGTGGTTTTATTTTCTTATACTAACGGAGCTTACGAGTTTTCTGTTGAGTTTTGTATTGTGAAGTTTTCAAGTTTTGGGTAAAGATTCGATGGACTATGGAATAAGGAGTGGCAAGAGCCTAAGCTTGGGTATGCCCAAGGCACCCCAAGGTAATATTCAAGGACAACCAAGAGCCTAAGCTTGGGGATGCCCCGGAAGGCACCCCTCTTTCGTCTTCGTCTATCGGTAACTTTACTTGGAGCTATATTTTTATTCACCACATGATATGTGTTTTGCTTGGAGCGTCATTTTATTTTTGTTAGTATTTTCTTGCTGTTATTTATAATAATGTTTTGCATCTTTAGTTTCAATAAAAATGTCAAGGATAGCCTTTACCATGCTTATTTTGCTAGTATACATGTTGCTGTTTGAAAACAGAAAGTTTACCGCTGTTGCAAAAATTCCCTAGAAAATTCAGAGAATGGTATAATGTTGAAACTTTTTGCATATTGAGATCTGATAAATTTAATACAGTGTGAGTTTTCTCTCATAATTTTTGGAGTTAGGTAAGTATGATGAATCTTGCATTCTTTACAGACTATACTGTTTTGACAGATTGCTGTTATGGTTGCATTGTTTGCATATGTTTGCTTGTTTAATGATTCTATTTGAGGATGGGAGTATTAAATATGCAGAGGCATTTAGTATGCAATGTTGAATAATATTTTTAGTGATTTTTTACAGTAGAAAATGATAAGGTTCTGCATTGGTTTATACTAACCTATCTCACGAGCTCTTGTTGAGTTTGGTGTGGATGAAGCTTTTGATAAAGAAGAAACCATGATATGAGAGGAATTAAAAAGACACAAAAGTTCAAGCTTGGGGATTCCCAAGGCACCCCAATATAATATTTCAAGAAGTTTCAAGCATATAAGCTTGGGGATGCCCCGTTAGGCATCCCACCTTTCTTCTTCAACAACTATCGGTTAGTATCGGTTGAGCCTAAGTTTTTGCTTCTTCACATGAGTTGTGCTATCCTTGCAATGTCATTTTATTTTGTTTTTCTTGCTGTTTGAATACAATACCAAGATCTGGAATTCTTTAATGAGAGAGAGTCTTCACATAGTTACATAATTATTTAGCTACTCATTGATCTTCACTTATATCTTTTTGGGGTAGTTTGTCATTTACTCGTGTGCTTCACTTATATCCTATGAGTAAATGGTTGAATGATTTGAATGTCATAAATCTGAAATTATATATGTCTCATTTTGTTATCCCTTGGGGAGTAATGACTTCACATCTAAGAAGTAGAGGTTATAAATTTATTGAAGGTTAGCAAGCATTGTATTGGTCATTTGAACAATTCATGAAAGAATATTGAAGGAAGAGAGATTCCACATATAAATATGCTATCTTAGACATCTTTTATAATTGGGAGCACTCATTAAGTATGACATGCTAAAGAGTTGATGTTGGACAAGGAATACAACATAATGCGTTATGTTTTCTCACATCTCAGTTAAAGTATATTGTCATGGATCATTCAAACATGTTGAGCTTGCCTTTCCCCCTCATGCTAGCCAAAATTCCTTGCACCAAGTAGAGGCTACTTGTGCTTCCAAATATCCTTAAACACAGTTTTGCCATCAGAGTCCACTATACCTACCTATGGATTGAGTAAGATCCTTCAAGTAAGTTGTCATCGGTGCAAGCAATAAAAATTGCTCTCTAAATATGTATGACTTATTAGTGTAGAGAAAATAAGCTTTATACGATCTTGTTATGGAAGCAATAAAAGCGACGAACTGCATAATAAAGGTCCATATACAAGTGGAAATATAAAGTGATGTTCTTTTGCATTAAGATTTTGTGCATCCAACCCTAAAAGCGCATGACAACCTCTGCTTCCCTCTGCGAAGGGCCTATCTTTTACTTTATGTCTTTTACTTTATGCAAGAGTCAAGGTGATCTTCCCCTTTCCCTTTTTCATTTTATCCTTTGGCAAGCACCTCGTGTTGGGAAGATCCTGATATATATATCCAATTGGATGTAATTTAGCATGAACTATTATTGTTGACATCACCCAAAGGTGAATACATTGGGAGGCAACACTATAAGCCCCTATCTTTCTCAATGTCCGATTGAAACTCCATAACCATTAGTATTGCGTGAGTGTTAGCAATTGTAGAAAACTATATGATAGTTGAGTATGTGGAGTTTGATATTCCTGAAAATAAGATGAATTGCAATTGTTTGATGACTAAGAATGAAGTTTGTAGTTTTCAAGAAAGTTTATGGTCTATGCTTTGACATGTGAATTGCTTGTTACTTTATCGTGAGAAGTTTTATGAGATGAACTACTGTTATGACATATTATCATGCTAGAAAAGGTGATTGAAATTATCATTGAGAAAACTTGTGCACCTTCTAGCATTCACACTTCATAAATTCTTTCTTTTATCATTTACCTACTCGAGGACGAGTAGGAATTAAGCTTGGGGATGCTGATACATCTCCAACGTATCTATAATTTATGAAGCATTCATGCTATTTTATTATCTGTTTTGAATGATTACGGGCTTTATTATACACTTTTATATTCCTTTTGGGACTAACCTATTAACCGGAGGCCCAACCCATATTGCTGTTTTATTGCCTGTTTCAGCATTTCGAAGAAAAGGAATATCAAACGGAATGAAACCTTCGGTAGTGTGATTTTTTGGAAGAATATGAAAGTGTGGAGCCTCCATCCTAGAGCAACAAGTAATATCATATCTCAAGCATAGATTCCAGGCATACCAACACAACAAAATAAATTGATCCCATAACAGTTTCCCTTTTTGTGTTGAACGATAATCCCTAAAGTATTCACGTTGATCCAACGTGTCTCCCATTATAAGTTGAATGGGGTTTTCTCCGGATTATCAAAGTAGTACACAATATCTTTCGCATAATGAGAATCAAGGGTTTTAGGAGTTACCCCATCCTCATGAGTAGCAAGTACAGCTAGTTTTTTTGGTATTTTGCGTTCCATATCCATAACTAAAGATAGAGAACAACTTAGGACAGCAAATAAAAATTACTTAGTGATAAAGCAAACAAGCACACACGAGAATATTCACCCCACGCTATGACTCCCCGGCAATGGCGCCAGAAAAAGGTCTTGATAACCCGCAAGTATACGGGATAGTTGTAGCCTCTTTCGATAAGTAAGAGTGTCGAACCCAACGAGGAGCTAAAGGTAGAACAAATACTCTCTCAAGTCCTATCGGCCACTGATACGACTCTACGCATGCTTGACGTTTGCTTTACCTAGAACAAGTATGAAACTAGAAGTACTTTGTAGGTGTGATAGGATAGGTTTGCAAGATAATAAAGAACACGTAAATAAAAGCTAGGGGCTGTTTAGATAAAGATGCAAATAAAGTAAATATAGCGAGTGTGGAAAAGTGGTGGTAGGAGTTGTGAAATTGTCCCTAAGAAACTGACTACGTTACTAGACCAATAATCACTATTGCAATTCTATTTGAGGGAGCGGTATAAGCTAACATACTTTCTCTTCTTGGATCATATGCACTTATGATTGGAACTCAAGCAAGCATCCGCAAATACTAAAGATTCATTAAGGTAAAACCCAACCATAGAATTAAAGTATCAAGTCCCCTTTATCCCATATGCAACAATCTACTTACTCGGGTTTGTGTTTCAGTCACTCACGCAACCCACTATAAGCGAATCATGAACGCATTGCAACACCCTACAGTGGGAGTCCCTCACGCTTGCGCGACACGGAGGGCACCATAGGACAACACCAATAATAAAACATGCAACTCAAACCAATCATAGCAATTCATCAATCACTGATAGGACAATAGAAATCTACTCAGACATCATAGGACGACAACACATCATTGGATAATAATATGAAGCATAAAGCACCATGTTCAAGTAGAGGGTACAGCGGGTTGCGGGAGAGTGGACCACTGGATTTAGATGGGATAAGGTGATGGAGATGTTGGTGAAGATGGCGGAGGTGTTGGTGAAGATCGCGGTGATGATGATGGCCCCCGGCGGCGTATTGGTATGCTCGAAGTATTATTGTTTTTTTATGTCAAATGATAGACTATTGCTTTGAATCACTCGTGTCTTAATATTCATGCCATGATTAGACATATGATCAAGATTATGCTAGGTAGCATTCCACATCAAAAATTATCTTTTTTATCATTTACCTACTCGAGGACGAGCATGAATTAAGCTTGGGGATGCTGATACGTCTCCGTCGTATCTATAATTTTTGATTGTACCATGCCAATATTCTAAAACTTTTATATACTTTTGGCAACTTTTTATACTATTTTTTGGGACTAACATATTGATCCAGTGCCCAGTGCCAGTTCCTATCTGTTGCATGTTTTTTCTTTCGCAGAAACCCAATATCAAACGGAGTCCAAACGGAATAAAAATGGACGGAGATTTTTTTTGGAATATTTGTGATTTTTCGAAAGTAAAATCAACGCGAGACGGTGTCCGAGGTGGCCACGAGACAGGGGGGCGCGCCCTCCCCCCGGGCGCATCCTGGGCTCTCGTGGGCCACCCGTAAGGTGGTTGACGCTCTTCTTTTGGCGCAAGAAAGATAATTTTATGAGAAAGATCTCGGCGAAAGATTCACCCCAATCGGAGTTACGGATCTCCAGATATAAAGGAAACAGTGAAGGGGTAGAATCTGAGAACGCAAAAACAGAGAGATAGATCCAATCTCAGAGGGGCTCTCGCCCCTCCCACGCCATGGGAGCCAAGGACCAGATGGGAAACCCTTCTCCCATCTAGGGAGAAGGTCAAGGAAGAAGAAGAAGAAGAAGGGGGGCTCTCTCCCCCTTGCTTTCGGTGGCGCCGGAACGCCGCCGGGGGCCATCATCATCACCGCGATCTTCACCAACACCTCCACCATCTTCACCAACATCTCCATCACCTTCCCCCATATAAATCCAGCGGTACACTCTCCCGCAACCCGCTGTACCCTCTACTTGAACATCATGCTTTATGCTTCATATTATTATCCAATGATGTGTTGTCGTCCTATGATGTCTGAGTAGATTTTTATTGTCCTATCGGTGATTGATGAATTGCTATGATTGGTTTGAGTTGCATGTTTTATTATTGGTGCTGTCCTATGGTGCCCTCCGTGTCGCTCAAGCGTGAGGGACTCCCACTGTAGGGTGTTGCAATGCGTTCATGATTCGCTTATAGTGGGTTGCGTGAGTGACTGAAACACAAACCCGAGTAAGTAGATTGTTGCGTATGGGATAAAGGGGACTTGATACTTTAATGCTATGGTTGGGTTTTACCTTAATGAATCTTTAGTATTTGCGGATGCTTGCTAGAGTTCCAATCATAGGTGCATATGATCGAAGAAGAGACAGTATGCTAGCTTATGCCTCTCCCTCAAATAGAATTGCAATAGTGATTATCGGTCTAGTAACGTAGTCAGTTGCTTAGGGACAATTTCACAACTCCTACCACCACTTTTACACACTCACTATATTTACTTTATTTGCATCTTTATCTAAAAAGCCCCTAGCTTTTATTTACGTGTTCTTTATTATCTCCTATCCTATCACACCTACAAAGTACTTCTAGTTTCATACTTGTTCTAGGTAAAGCAAACGTCAAGCGTGCGTAGAGTCGTATCAGTGGCCGATAGGACTTGAGAGAGTATTTGTTCTACCTTTAGCTCCTCGTTGGGTTCAACACTCTTACTTATCGAAAGAGGCTACAACTATCCTGTATACTTGCGGGTTATCAGCAGTCCATTGGAGTGAGTTGCACTTTCAATACCTACACGAGTTAGTCCCACAAGGAACAGACAAGGATATCCATAGACATAGAGTGATGCACACACAAGATGATGTCCATGGAAGTATTAGGTTACCTTGTCCCTTGTCTTACCAACAAGAGGGTTTGTGACTCCTTGAACTAGTGCTAGATGTGGAAGTAGATTGCACTTGTCCTTGCCAAAATGATATGAGTGAAGTATATTGGCGGAGTCACCCTCAAGAACTCTCTAGTCCTTCTTATTTGGGATCCACATCATCTTGATGGGAATCCTTGGGGTTGTACTGGAACTTGATGAAGTAGAACTTGATTTATTCTTGGGAACCCACTTGACCAAGGCCTTGGGAGCTTCTTCAAATGCATCAATCTCCTCTTGAAGATTGTCCTTGCCTTTTTGCTTGTGGTCTTGTGGTGGAAGATCATCTTGAGCTTGTGTCCCTTGGAAAGAAGTAGGATCATACTTGTCTTGTTGGGGAACAAACTTCGTCTTGGGGTATTGATCTTCTTCCCACTCAACTCCATTGGCATTGAACTTTCGTTCAAAACCAACACCTTGATTCTTCCAGTGCCTTCCTTGCTTGCGTACAATTTCCTCAAATTGCTTACTTCCGGCAAGGCTCTTGTAGACACCTTTCTCTATAATGCCCTTCAATAAGCTATTTTCTTGCTCAAGTGTAACTTGGCTAAGAGAATCATTAGTAGAATCAAGAGAACTACTAGAAGCAACAACATATATTGGATTTAGCATGATTATTGTTACTACTAGAAGAAGAATCTTTCTTACTCTTGTTGCTAGATTTTACTTGTGGCATGTAAGTAGATAAGAGTAAACGCTTGGCAATGTAAGAAGAACTGTTCTTGCAAAGATCATCATTGATTGCCTTTAAAAACTCATGCTCTTGCTCAAGGTTGAGCTTTTGAAAGCGTAACTTATCATGAGTGTTTAAAAGTTCTCGATGATCTTCCAAGGTAGTTTCATGAGCTAACTTAAGAGTGTTTAGTTCTTTAGTTAGACGCTCAATCTTCTCCTTATCATTGTCATTCGTTTTATCTTGATTAGCATGATTAATTGACGTTTCATCATAGTATTCATCACTAGAGTTGTCAACAAGTAAATCATCATCACCTAACAAGTCATCTTCATCACTATTGAAATCAACATACTCGGGGTGTGATACCTTTGGGCCTTTAGCCATGAAGCATCTTCCAATTCCTTCATTTGGTGAATCAAATATGTTGTAGGAGTTGGTTCACAAGTGCTAGACCGGCAACACCTTCATCTTGAGTGTATTCGGAGTTGGAGTGATAGCTTCTCTCGGAGTGATGGTCGGAGTTGGAGCCAGATACCCATTCACCAACATGAGCTTGATGTATTCGCTTTGTGTAGCTCTTTGATGATTTGTCCTTCCTTTTTGAATCCTTGCTTCTCCAAGAGGTTATTCGTTCATAACGATCATCTCTACTCCTCCTCTCTCTTGGTGGTGATTCTTCTATTCTACTTCTTCTTTTAGGTGAATCTTCTCTCCTTTTGTAAGGAGCCATACACTCATTGGAGTAGTGTCCAGGTCTTCCACAGTTGTAGCAATTACGTTCACGACTCAAAGATCTTTTGTCATTGTAGGACCTTGACTTGGAACTTCTTTCCTTGCTTCTACTCTTGTAGAACTTGTTGAAGTTTTTCACCATTAGGCTCAATTCCTCATTGAAGGTTTGTTTCTCACTTGATGATGTAGGATCATCACATGAGGCTTTGTAAGAACCACTTGACTTGCTGTGAAGATCTTCCTTATCCTTGAGTGACATATCATGAGCAACAATTCTTCCAATGACTTCCGTTGGCTTGAGATCTTTGTAATTGGGCATAATTAGGATCAATGTGCACACGGTATCATATTTTCCATCCAAGGCTCTTAGGATCTTCTTGATGATGAATTTGTCGGTCATCTCTTCACTTCCTAAGCCGGCAATCTCATTTGTGATGAGAGCAATCCTAGAGTACATTTCAGCGACACCTTCACCATCCTTCATTTTGAACTTGTCAAGTTGACTTTGAAGCACATCCAATTTGGATTCCTTGACGGAGTCGGTACCTTCATGCATATCAATCAAAGTATCCCAAATTTCCTTTGCATTCTCAAGGGGGCTGATTTTATTGAATTCTTCGGAGCACAATCCGTTGAAGAGGATATCACAAGCTTGAGCGTTGTATTGCAGCATCTTCATTTCTTTTGCGTAGCTTCACCGTTCGATTCTCTCCCATCGAAGAATTCACCTTGCAAGCCAATACACACAATAGCCCAAACGACGGGGTTATGTCCAAGAATATGCATTTTCATCTTATGCTTCCAACTAGCAAAATTTGTACCATCAAAGTAAGGACCTCTACGGTGGTAATTTCCCTTGCTAGACGCCATACTCTCCTAGGTTGTGAAACCAAGGCTATGATCACCAAAAGCTATGGAAATCAAGGCTAATGGAGACCATAGCTCTGATACCAATTGTAGGATCTAAAGTATGTCTAGAGGGGGGGGGGGTGATTAGACTACTTAACCAAATAAAAACTTAACCTTTTCCCAATTTTAGGTCTTGATAGATTTTATCAACTTAGCACAAGTCAAGCAATCTTAACACAATTCATGCAAGCATGCAAAGAGTATATAAGCAGCGAAAAGTAAAGCATGAAACTTGCAAGAATGTAAAGGGAAGGGATTGGAGTGTGCAAACGCAATTGGAGACATGGATGTTTTTGGCGTGGTTCCGATAGGTGGTGCTATCGTACATCCACGTTGATGGAGACTTCAACCCACGAAGGGTAACGACTGTGCGAGTCCACGGAGGGCTCCACCCACGAAGGGTCCACGAAGAAGCAACCTTGTCTATCCCACCATGGCCATCGCCCACAAAGGACTTGCCTCACTAGGGTAGATTCACGAAGTAGGCGATCTCCTTGCCCTTACAAACTCCTTGGTTCAACTCCACAATCTTGTCGGAGGCTCCCAAGTGACACGTAACCAATCTAGGAGACACCACTCTCCAAAAGGTAATAGATGGTGTGTTGATGATGAACCCCTTGCTCTTGTGCTTCAAATGATAGTCTCCCCAACACTCAACTCACTCTCATAGGATTGGATTTGGTGGAAAGATGGTTTGAGTGGAAAGCAACATGGGGAAGGCTAGAGATCAAGATTCGTATGGTTGGATTGGAATATCTTGGTCTCAACACATGAGTAGGTGGCTCTCTCTCAGAAAATGAGTAGTGGAAGTGTAGGCACGTTCTGATGGCTTCCCTCACGAATGAGGAGAGGGTGGAGGGATATATATATAGCCTCCACACAGAATCTAACCGTTACACACAATATACCAAACTCGGTGGGACTGAATCAGAAAACTCAGTCGGACTGATTTAGTACATAATGTGACCGTTAGACAAATTCGTTGGGACCGACATGTCAACTCGGTGGGACTGATATCATTAGGTTTAGGGCATAACGTAATCTCGGTTTGACTGATTACACAAAATCGGTTGGACCGACTTTGGTAATAAGCTAACCAGAGAGTTGGTCAGGCAAACTCGGTGGGACCGACTCGCTCGTCTTGGTGGGACCGAAGCGTTACGAAAAGGAAATAGAGAGTTTGCATTGCAGACTCGGTGGGACCGATCGCTCATCTCGGTTAGACCGAAACGTTACGAAGGGAACAAAGAGTTTGCAATCCCATCTCGGTGAGACCGAGATCCCTATCGGTGAGACTGAAGTGACTAGGGTTTTCTGGCAATGGCTATGTCAAATGAACTCGGTGGCGCCGGATGGATCAAATCGGTGGGGCCGAGTTTGACTTTTGGTTTGGGAGAAATGTGGATATGAGAAAGTGGTTGAGGGCTTTGGAGCATATCACTAAGCATTTTGAGCAAGCAAGCCATTAAGCAACACCTCATCCCCTTTTAATAGTATTGGCTTTCCTATAGACTCAATGTGATCTTGGATCACTAAAATAGAAAATGTAGAGTCTTGGTCTTTAGAGCTTGGGCCAATCTTTTGTCCTTAGCGTTTTGAGGGATCCACAATCCTAATCCATGCCATGCCAAACATTGAACTTTCCTGAAATATTTATCTTGAAATGGCATTAGTTCAATGAGCTATATGTTGTTAATCATTACCAAAACTACCCAGGATAGTTGCACTTTCAATCTCCCCCTTTCTGGTAATTGATGACAACATATAGATCAAAGCTTCAACAAATGATAATAAGATTGAAATACATCGTCGCTTTGAGAAGTATGTGATAAGCAAGAGCTCCCCCTAAATTTGTGCATTGTTTAAAATTTGCATTGGACTGCAAATGCACAATGTATTTGGATCATGGGTCACTCTTCCATGTCACATACATCTTGGGGGAGCGCTCAAAATGATAACAATTGAAAACATGCACTCATCACAAAGCAAAGTGAATGATCATAAATGGATATAAGGGATAATATCATTCAAGCACACATTATGGTAGCATATGATCAAACACATGATTATCCAAGTATCTCACAAAAGACATAGTGTATCAAGCAAACACACAATAAAGTATCAAGCAAATAGAGTGCAAAGAGAGATAAAAACAAGACACACACACACACACACTCTCTCTCTCTCTCTCGAAGACTATGATCTATACATATTTCTCCACCTTTGGCAACAAGTTACCAAAAAGTTAAAAATATGCATAGTGCTATGCATCTCTCAGGCTTGGTCTTCATGAGGAGGTGTAGAGATGAATCCAAGGACAAAGGCTTCGGTTGAAGTAGCTGGAGCTGGTGGAGTGGCTGCTGGAGGTGGCACTGAAGCTGTGGATGCTGGTGCAGATGTAGTGGCTCTTGTATCAGGAACAAGAACTGCAGCAGACCTCTGACCTCTTGGCACTCTTGTGAAAGCATCTATAGTAGCCTTGCCTTCCTTCTCCTCTACTTCCTCCTGGAGTTGCTCAACTACTGACTGAATCTCAGTTACTTTGACATCAAGATCATATAATTTCTGTTCAATGATCCTCTCCAAACTCTCCTGATTTTTAGTCAGGGTGGCCAAGCCCTTCTTAGTCCTCGAGGTGGATTGGATCAGATATCCAAGTTGATCTTGTTTACTCTTTAAGAACAACTGAGATGCCTCTTCAGCACTTGGCATCTTTGCAGCTTTCTCTGCCCTTGCCTTCTCTCTCTGCTCATGTGCTTTCACTGAGGAAGGATCTTTCTCATCCATAACAACAGTGTTATCCTCAAAATCTGGCTTGAGAGGTAAATGCTCCTTGTCCAACAAATAAGTGCCTGTGCCCATCTTGGAGTTGATGAGCACCTAAATTTGTGGAGCATACCCACAAGACCTCTTCTGATCTGCAGTTGTCCTCTTGATTGTTTCCACAATCAGACTCATCACTTTGAACTTCTGAGGAACATCAAATATGTGCAGCAAGTTGATGGAATGTCCTCTTATCATTCTGTGATCTCCAGACTTGGGAAAAAGGGTGTGCCTCAGGATGGTATTGATTGTAGGCAGGCCTGACAATAAGTGCTTCACTGAACCAAACTTGTGAGTTTCCAGGTCTGCATCAGGAATTTCCTTGTACATACTTGCCATTGAGTTATGGTCTTTCTTCTTCTTAGCATACACATCCAAGTCATCCTCATGAGCTTTTGGGGCATTTATCAATCTAGCCCATTCATTAACAGTGGACTGGTACCTAGTACCTTCTGACATCCATACAATTCTGCCATCAGGATAGAAGTGAGTAGTGGAGTAAAATTGCATGATCAACTCATCATTCCACTTAGTGAGCTTCTGGCCAACAAACTTGTCCGCTTCACAAGCCTTGAAGCTATCATAGACACCTGGGAAGTGATCTTCATTTTCTCTAATGTATGTGCAGTCAACCCATCTCATGTCACATACTATTGGCTTCTTGTCAAGCAGAATAGTCTCATAGAAATCTTGTTGTTCCTTAGTGTGGAACCTATAATCCACATCAATTCTCCTTACAGAATATGGGTCATTTTTCCTCCAAAGTATCAGACCTGCATCCTTCCCGATTCTCATGTCCTCTGCCACAGGATGTGTATCATTGTGGTCTGGAATCTTTGGTTTGAGCTTCCTTAGCACTTGGGCTTCAGCTTCTTCTTCTTCAACTTCAGGCACTGGGGCCTTGTTCTTCTCCTCAGCAGGAATGTTTCTTGTACTCCTCTTAGGTGCAGACTTGGTGGCTGGAGCAGCAGCTTTGGGAGCAGGTTTGGGCTTAGCAGCAGCCCCTGACTTAATTGCATATCCCATTAGCTTTTGTGCCTTAGGTGCTAGAGCAGCATCTTCTTCTGCTTCATCATCAGATGGGTCTCTCACCATAGTAGACTTTCCAAGAACTTTTGCTGTAGTGGTTCTTGCCCTCTTCTTCTTCTTCTTCTCATCACAGCCGCCTCTTCTTTCAGATTCAATTGTGAACTTCATGGTTTCTCCTGTGGAAACTTTCCTTGGTTTGGATGTAGGCAGTCTCCTTGCTGGTGCCTTTTTGTTCATGCCTGGCTTAGTGGATGCAGCAGTGCCAAACTCCTTCTTCACCACCTTCTTCTTTGAAGTGGCCTCATCCTCAGCTGCAACATAATCTTCATCTTCTGAATCTGAAGTTCTCTTATTTCTTGCTCTAGTAGCTACCTTGGGCAAGTTACTAGGTGTGCTCCTGCTGCCCTCATCATAGCTGCTGGAGGGACTAGTGCCCTCACTCAACCGCTCTTGCTGTTCAGATCTGTTCTAGCTGTCACTTTCGTCAGACATCTTGCAGGCAAACTGTTAGCAGACCCTATGAATAGGTTGTAGATGAGGTAGAGTAGGTGAGCATCACAAAGTACAGAGGTTTTGCAAAACAAATTGAGTCAAAAACTTAGTTTTGGTTCTCTATAGAAATGATCTCGGAGCTACCGAATTGACAAACTCAGTGATACCGAAGCAATACTTGGAACCTAAACTAGTGAACTCGGTCAGACCGAGTCACAGTTTGGTGACACCGAGATTGCTAGAGTTTCACATAATCTTGAACTCGGTCACACCGATTTGCAATTTTCGGTCAGACCGAAAAGCACATGTGCAATGGCCTAAGACGAATCGGTGAGACCGATTTCTACATTTCAGTCGGTCCGAGATGAGTTCTGCGGAGAGCTAACCCTAAAATTTTCGAATCAAACTAGGCCTAAGGAAGATTTAGCTGGATAGATCAATCTCATTAGTGGCAAGAATCATAGCATTGTCCTTGTGCTAGGAATCGGAGTTAAAAAGACAGCACAAGGGGTCGAACACGTACCCTAGAATGGCGGGTGTTCTCTACGGCAGCAACGGCGGAGCAGAATCCATCGATGGCAGTAGAATGCAATGGCGAGAGGTCGCTGGCGGCAAGGAGATGATCCGGAGACCCGAGGAGGCAGAGCAGGACATGCGCGGGCTGAGGGGATTTGAAGTAATTTCCAAAATCTCACCCGTGGGTATTTATATCCCGACCCTGTCGGTGTGACCGAGTGGAACAACTCGGTGGCACCGAGATTGCAGAATCGCAAGTGGTTGCTGCAACTCGGTGTGACCAAAGTGTTCAAATCTGAAAGTGTCTTACATCGACTAGAGGGGGGGGTGAATAGGCAATTTTTATGAATTCTTCACTGAGGAATTTCTGGGTGAGGAAATTCCTAAGCAAAGAACTACTTGCAGCGGGATAAGTACTCAGGTATAAGCAAAAAAGAGTAACAACATAGTCATCATGATGAAATGAAAGACAAACACAAAGTACAGAAAGCATAAACACAGGATAAGCAGGATGAAGACAAAACAAACTGAAGAAATAGGATTGAGGAATTAGAGAAAGTCTTCAGTCGAAGTCTTCAAACAGTAATGATCAGGTTCATCAACACATAACTGAGAAAATGAAAGGCTTGAGGAAATAGAACCAGTTGGCTTGGTGAGGACAATGATTTGGTAGACCAGTTCCAACTGCTGTGACAGTTGTACGTCTGGTTGGAGCGGCTGAGTATTTAAACTCGAGGACACACAGTCCCAGACACACAGTCCTCACCGTATTCTCCTTGAGCTAAGATCACACAGACCTCGCCCAACAGTAGAGGTAAGTCTTCACAGGTGACTTCCAAACCTTCACAGACTTGGTCACTCGGCAATCCACAATTCCTCTTGGATGCTCAAACCAAGACGCCTAACCGTCTGGAGGATACACAGTCCTCAAAGGTAACAAGCGTCGGTTCCACACAGGAACAATCTCTTCAGTGATGCTCAATCACTTTGGGTTTTGTAGGTTTGGGTTTGGGATTTGGGTTTTCCTCACTTGATGATTTTCGCTCAAAGTCCTCGGAGGATGGGATGCTCTCAAATGACAAGTGTCAATTTCTCTCGGAGTAGCCAACCAGCTAGTGATGACTCACAAGTGTAGGGGATCTATCGCTGTCCTTTCGATAAGTAAGAGTGTCGAACCCAACGAGGAGCAGAAGGAAATGATAAGCGGTTTTCAGTAAGGTTTTCTCTGCAAGCACTGAAATTGTAGGTGATAGATAGTTTTGCGATAAGATAAATTGTAACGAGTAACAAGTAAATAAAGTAAATAAAGTGCAGCAAGGTGGCCCAATCCTTTATGTAGCAAAGGATAAGCCTGGACAATTTCTAATAATGAAAAAGGAGCTCCCGAGGACACATGGGAATTATCGTCAAGCTAGTTTTCATCACGCTCATATGATTCACGTTCGGTACTTTGATAATTTGATATGTGGGTGGACCGGTGCTTGGGTACTGCCCTTACTTGGACAAGCATCCCACTTATGATTAACCCCAATTGCAAGCGTCCACAACTACAAAAGAAGTATTAAGGTAAACCTAACCACAACATTAAACATATGGATCCAAATCAGCCCCTAACGAAGCAACACATAAACTAGGGTTTAAGCTTCTGTCACTCTAGCAACCCATCATGTACTTATTACTTCCATATTCCTTCCTCTAGGCCCAAATAATGGTGAAGTGTCATGTAGTAGATGTTCACATAACACCACTAGAGGAAAAGACAACATACATCTCATCAAAATATCGAACGAATACCAAATTCACATGACTACTAATAGCAAGACTTCACCCATGTCCTCAGGACAAACGTAACTACTCACAAAGCATATTCATGTTCATAATCAGATGAGTAATAATATGCATTAAGGATCTGAACATATGATCTTCCACCAAATAAACCAATTAGCATCAACTACAAGGAGTAATCAACACTACTAGCAACCCACATGTACCAATTTGTGGTTTTGATACAAGATTGCATACAAGAGATGAACTAGGGTTTTGAGAGGAGATCGTGATGGTGAAGATGTTGATGGATATTGACTCCCTCCCGATGAGAGGATCGTTGGTGATGACATTGGTGATGATTTCCCCCTCCCGGAGGGAAGTGTCCCCGGCAGAACAGCTCTGCCGGAGCTCTAGATTGGTTCCGCCAAGGTTCCGCCTCGTGGCGGCAGAGTTTTGTCCTGTAAGCTTGCCCATGATTTTTTCCAGGGTAAAAGCCCTCATATAGCCGAAGATGGACATCGAGGGGCCACCAGGGAGCCCAGGAGACAGGGGGCGCGCCCCCCACCCTCCTGGCCAGGGTGTGGGCCCCATGATGTATTTCTTTCGCTCAATAATTCTTATTAATTCCAAAAACATGTTTCATGGAGTTTCAGGATTTTTGGAGCAGTGCAGAATAGGTTTCCAATGTTTGCTCCTTTTCCAGCCAGAATTCCAGCTGCCGGCATTCCCCCTCTTCATGGTAAAACTTGTAAAATAAGAGAGAATAGCCATAAGTATTGAGATATAATGTGTAATAACAGCCCATAATGCAATAAATATTGATATAGAAGCATGATGCAAAATGGACGTATCAACTCCCCCAAGCTTAGACCTCGCTTGTCCTCAAGCGGAAGCCGATATCGAAGAATATGTCCACATGTTTTAGAGATAGAGGTGTCGATAAAAATAAAATACGGACATAAGGGCATCATGATCATTCTTGTAACAGCAACACATATAGATTTTATCATATGATTTCTTATACTTAAGTAACAATCAATTCACAATGTCAAGTATGGTTCAAAAACTTCATTGAGAACTAACAAACTATAATCTTAGTCATTGAAGCAATTGTAATTTATCATAACTTCAGAAAGAGTCAACAATAGAGCTTTTCAGCAAATCCACATACTCAACTATCATGTAGTCTTCTACAATTGCTAACACTCACGCAATACTTGTGGTTATGGAGTTTCAGCCGGACACTGAGAAAGATAGGGGCTTATTGTGTTGCCTCCCAATGTATTCACCTTTAGGTGATGTCAACAATAATAGCCCATGCTAACTTACATCCAATTGGATATGTATATATCATGATCTTTCAAACACGAAGAGCTTGCCAAAGGATAAAATGAAAAAGGGAAAGGTGAAGATCACCTTGACTTAAGCATAAAGTAAAAACATAAAGTAAAAGATAGGCCCTTCGCAGAGGGAAGCAGAGGTTGTCATGTGCGTTTAGGGTTGGATGCACAAAATCTTAATGCAAAAGAACGTCCCCTTGTATGTGGACCTTTATTATGCAGTCCGTCGCTTTTATTACTTCCACAACAAGATCGTATAAAGCTTATTTTCTCTGCACTAATAAGTCATACATATTTAGATAGCAATTTTTATTGCCTGCAACATGACAACTTACTTGAAGGATCTTACTCAATCCATAGGTAGGTATGGTGGACTCTCATGGCAAAACTGGGTTTAAGGATATTTGGAAGCACAAGTAGTATCTCTACTTGGTGCAAGGAGTTTGGCTAGCATGAGGGGGAAAGGCAAGCTCAACATGTTTGGAAGGTCAATGACAATATACTTTAACTGAGATATGAGAAAACACAAACCATTACGTTGTCTTCCTTGTCCAACGTCAACTCTTTTAGCATGTCATAATTAATGAGTGCTCCCAATCATAAAATATGTCCATGATAATATATTTATATGTGAACCTCTCTTTCCTTATCACTTACTATTAATTGCAACGATGACCAAAACTACGTATGTCAACTCTCAACAACTTTTATGCCTCATACTTTCTATGTGTGAAGTCATCACTAACCGTAAGATCATCATGAACTCTTTTATTCTTTCTACTTTCTCAAGATCATAGCAACATAGCAAAGCCCTTGACTCAACACTAATCTTTATTATAGATAGCTCACGGACTCGATTACATAAAGAGATCACAAAGCAAAACTCAAAACTAAATGATACTAAAACTTCAATCTACTAGATCAAGATACTACTAAAAGGATCGAACTAAATAAAACGGTAAAGATAGGAGTGTGATGGTGATACGATACCGGGGCACCTCCCCCAAGCTTGGCAGTTGCCAAGGGGAGTGCCCATACCAATGTGATTATGTCCTTGGAGGTGGTGAAGTAGGAGTTGTTGATGATGTAGGCTTGTTCCTCAATTTACGCTTGAGCATAGTATTTTGCTCTATTAGGTCCTCGATCTCCCGCTCAAGGCTCAATACTCTTTTGCACAATTCCTGTCTATTCTCCTGCAAGAGACGAAAAGGAATAAACTCGATCTTTGACTTCTTTGCTCTATTAGGGAGGCTTGACTTTTTAAACTCCACATGCATGTCCCCAGGTTGAGATAATGGGGCTTCGTCTTCGTCTGAACTAATTTCCTCCTTTCCCTTAGGCTCATGGTCTTCCTCCTCCTCAGTGGTCCAGCCACCATGTTCCAAGTCCCCATAGACCCTAGGGTCTGCAAGAAAATCAGCCACATAGCTTTCCCCTTCTGAATCCTAAGATGACATATTGCTCTAAATCTGTAATAGAAACAGCTCGAAACAAAAATAGAGGATATTTGCGTGATATGGTGGTCAAAACCTTCGGGGAGTATATATAATGAATTTTTACCAACCAAAATATGTAACGTGCAAAGAAAATGGAGTCCGGGAGGCACACGAGGTGTCCACGAGACAGGGAGGCACACGAAATATAATGTTTAATTCTTTGACCATTCACCACCCTCGGACTTGTGCCTTCGAAGTTGTTGATTTTTATGGCACCAGAACGATAAACCTCCTCGATAACGTAAGGGCCTTCCCATTTAGAGAGAAGTTTTACTGAAAAAAATCTTAAACGAGAGTTGAATAATAACACATAATCTCCTACGTTAAACTCACGCTTTTGTATCCTTTTATCATGCCAGCGTTTGACTTTTTCTTTAAATAGCTTGGCATTCTCGTATGCTTGGGTTCTCCATTCATCAAGTGAGCTAATGTCAAACAACCTCTTCTCACCGGCAAGTTTGAAGTCATAGTTGAGCTCTTTAATAGCCCAATACGCTTTATGTTCAAGTTCAAGAGGTAAATGACAAGCTTTCCCATAAACCATCTTATATGGAGACATACCCATAGGATTTTTGTATGCAGTTCTATAGGCCCATAATGCATCATCAAGTTTTTTGGACCAATTCTTTCAAGATCTATTCACAGTCTTTTGCAAAATTAATTTGAGCTCTCTATTGCTCAACTCTACTTGACCACTAGACTGCGGATGATAAGGAGATGCGATTCTATGATTAACATCATACTTAGCAAGCATCTTATGGAAAGCACCATGAATAAAATGTGAACCACCATCAGTCATAAGATATCTAGGGACTCCAAACCTCGGAAAAATAACTTCTTTAAGCATTTTGATAGAGGTGATATGATCAGCACTACTAGTTGGAATAGCTTCTACCCACTTAGTAACGTAATCAACAACAACTAAAATATGTGTATAACCATTAGAGGCAGGAAAAGGTCCCATATAATCAAAGCCCCAAACATCAAACGGTTCAATAACAAGAGAATAATTCATAGGCATTTCTTGACTTCTACTAATATTACCTATTCTTTGACATTCATCACAAGATAAGACAAACTTACGAGCATCTTTGAAGAGAGTAGGCCAATAAAAACTAGATTGCAGTACCTTGTGTGCAGTCCTATCTCCAGCGTGGTGTCCTCCATAGGATTCAGAGTGACACTTGCGTAGGATCTGTTCCTGTTCATGCTCAGGTACACAACGTCTAATAACACCATCTACTCCTTTATAAAGGTGTGGGTCATCCCAAAAGTAATGTCTTAAATCATAAAAGAACTTTTTCTTTTGCTGGTATGTGAAACTAGGAGGTATAAATTTAGCAACAATGTAATTAGCATAATCAGCATACCAGGGAGCAGTACGAGAAGCATTAACGACCGCTAATTGTTCATCAGGAAAGCTATCATCAATAGGAAGTGGGTCATCAAAAACATTCTCTAACCTAGACAAGTTGTCTGCAACGAGGTTCTCAGCTCCCTTTCTATCAATAATATGCAAATCAAATTCTTGGAGCAGGAGAACCCATCTAATGAGTCTAGGCTTAGCGTCTTTCTTTTCCATGAGATATTTAATAGCAGCATGATCAGTGTGAATAGTAACTTTGGAATCAATGCAAACACAACTGCTAAGAATTCTTTTTTAGTAGTAGCATAATTTCTATGGGCAATATCATGAGTCTTACTAGCATACTGGATAACATTCAATTTCTTATCAACTCTTTGCCCTAGAACAACACCTACAACATAATCACTAGCATCACACATAATTTCAAAAGGTAAATTCCAATCAGGTGGCTGAACAACAGGTGCAGTGATCAAAGCTTTCTTAAGTATTTCAAATGCTTCTACACAATCATCATCAAAGACAAAAGGAATATCTTTTTGCAATAAGTTAGTCAGAGGCCTAGAGATCTTAGAAAAGTCCTTAATGAACCTCCTATAAAAACCGGCATGACCAAGGAAACTTCTTATACCTTTTATGTTCTTAGAACATGGCATCTTTTCAATAGCATCAACTTTGACTTTGTCAACTTCAATACCTCTCTCGGAAATCTTATTCCCCATGACAATGCCTTCATTAACCATAAAGTGACACTTTTCCCAATTCAGGACGAGACTAGTGTCTTTGCATCTCTGCAAAACTCGATCAAGGTTGCTCAAACAATCATCAAAAGAGGATCCATAAACGGAGAAGTCATCCATGAATACCTCACAAATCTTTTCACAAAAATTAGAGAATATAGCCATCATGCATCTTTGAAAGGTAGCAGGTGCATTACATAAACCAAAAGGCATACGTCTATAAGCAAAAGTGCCGAAAGGGCAAGTAAAAGTAGTTTTAGATTGATCCCCCGCTGACACGGGTATTTGAGAGAAGCGAGAATAACCATCTAGAAAGCATAAATGTGTCTGTTTAGATAGTCTTTGTAGCATTTGATCTATAAAAGGTAAAGGGTAATGATCTTTCTTAGTAGCTTTATTTAATTTACGGAAATCAATTACCATCCTATAACCTGTAATAATTCTTTGCGGGATCAATTCATCTTTATCATTAGGAACAACGGTAATACCTCCCTTTTTAGGAACAGAATGGACAGGGCTTACCCAATCACTATCAGCAACGGGATAAATTATACGTGCCTCAAGGAGCTTTAGTATCTCCTTTCTTACCACTTCTTTCATCTTGGGATTCAGTCGTCATTGAGGATCTCTAACTGGTTTGGCATCTTTCTCCACTGTAATTTTGTGTTGGCATAACGTGGGACTAATGCCCTTAAGATCATCCAGAGTATATCCAATAGCAGCCCGGTGCTTCTTCAGAGTTTTCAATAATCTTTCTTCTTCTTGCTCTGAAAGGTTAGCACTAATAATAACATGATATATTTTCTTTTCATCAAGATAAGCATACTAAGATTATCAGGTGATGGTTTGAGTTCAAACACGGGATCACCCTTGGGTGGAGGGGGATCCCCAAGAATTTCAACGGGAAGGTTATGTTTCAGCACAGGTTCCTGTTTAAGGAACACTTCATCTATTTCCCTTCTTTCCTTCATAAACATTTCGTTTTCATGGTCTAGAAAATATTGTTCTAACGGATCAGTAGGGGGTACGGCAATGGAAGCAAGACCAATAATCTCATCCTTACTAGGTGATTCTCTATCACGAGGTTGTCTATGAAACTTAGCAAAATTAAACTCATGAGACATATCCTCTAAGCCAATTGTAACAGTATCCTTTTCACAATCAATCCTAGCCTTGACCATTTTCAAGAAGGGTCTACCGAAAATAATGGGACAAAAATCATCTTGTGGGGAACCAAGAACAAGAAAATCAGCAGGCTATTTAACCTTCCCACACAAGACTTCAACATCTCTAACTATCCCAAGTGGTTTAATGGTATCCCTATTAGCAAGCTTATTAGTAACATCAATGTCTTCTAATTCAACGGGTGCAATTTCGTGCATAATTTCTTTATATAAATCATAGGGTATTGCACTAGCACTAGCACCCATATCACATAAGCCATGATAACAATGATCTCCTATCTTAACGGAAATAACAGGTGTGCCTACCACATGTCTATGTATCCTAGCATCTGGTCTAGCAATATTAGCAGTCTCACCACAGAAATAAATAACATGCCCATGTAAATCATCATCCAAGAGATCTTTAACCATAGCAATACTAGGTTCGACTTTGATTTGCTCAGGAGGTGTATAAGTCCTAGTATTACTCTTATGAACAACAGTCGAAGTTTTAGCATGATCCTTTATCCTAACAGGAAAAGGAGGTTTCTCAACATAAGTAGTGGGAACAATAGGATCACTATAGGTGTTAGTCTTTTTTTAACTGTAATAGGTGCAACTACTTTTACTTCAGCGGGAGGATTATATTTAAACCACTTCTCTTTAGGGAGATCAATGTGAGTAGCAAAAGATTCAAAGAAAGAAGCTACTATCTCAGAGTCAAATCCATACTAAGCGCTAAATCCACGAAAAGCATCGGTATCCATAAAAGATTTAACACAATCGAACTTAGGTGTCATACCTGACTCCTTACCATCCTCGGAACCCCTATCTTCAGAGTTGTGTTTAATTCTTTCCAATAAGTCCCATTTGAAATCAATATTCTTCAGCATATAAGAACCATCACAGGAAGTATCGAGCAGGTTGCGATCATTAAGAGAAAGCCAAGCATAATTTTTTTGAATAATCATTTCCCGGGAGAGCTCGTGATTGGGGCATGAATATAACATTGACTTAGGCCTCCCCCAAGCTTGAACGATGCTTTCTCCTTCGCGAGGCCAGAAATTATATATGTAATTACGATCATGATGAACAAGATGCATAGGATAGAACCTCTGGTGAAATTCCAACTTCAATCGTTTATAATTCCAAGATCTCGTATCATCACATAGCTTACACCATGTCAATGCATCTCCCTTCAAAGATAAAGGGAAGACCTTCCTTTTGACAACATCATCGGGAATACCTGCAAGCTTAAATAATCCACAAACTTCATCCACAAAGATAAGGTGTAGATCAGGATGCAATGTTCCATCTCCTGCAAATGGATTAGCTAGCAGTTTCTCTATCATACCCGAAGGAATCTCAAAGTAAATATTTTCAAAAAGTTCAGTAGGTTGAGAAGCAACTCTTTGCTCTTCTGGCCGGGGTGAAGATACCCCGAACAAGCCCCTCAAAGGATTAGTTTCCATAGTGACAAGTAACAGAAAATTGCAGCACACTATATAAATGTTTCCTTACCAAGTTCCACTCACCAAAAGCGCTACACTCCCCGGCAATGGCGCCAGAAAAGAGTCTTGATGTCCCACAAGTGTAGGGGATCTATCGTAGTCCTTTTGATAAGTAAGAGTGTCGAACCCAACGAGGAGCAGAAGGAAATGATAAGCGGTTTTCAGTAAGGTTTTCTCTGCAAGCACTGAAATTGTAGGTGATAGATAGTTTTGCGATAAGATAAATTGTAATGAGTAACAAGTAAATAAAGTGCAACAAGGTGGCCCAATCCTTTATGTAGCAAAGGATAAGGCTGGACAATTTCTAATAATGAGAAAGGAGCTCCCGAGGACACATGGGAATTATCGTCAAGCTAGTTTTCATCACGCTCATATGATTCGTGTTCGGTACTTTGAAAATTTGATATGTGGGTGGACCAGTGCTTGGGTAATGCCCTTACTTGGACAAGCATCCCACTTATGATTAACCCCTATTGCAAGCGTCCACAACTACAAAATAAGTATTAAGGTAAACCTAACCACAGCATTAAACATATGGATCCAAATCAGCCCCTAAAGAAGCAACACATAAACTAGGGTTTAAGCTTCTGTCACTCTAGCAACCCATCATCTACTTATTACTTCCCTATGCCTTCCTCTAGGACCAAATAATGGTGAAGTGTCATGTAGTCGACGTTCACATAACACCACTAGAGGAAAAGACAACATAAATCTCATCAAAATATCGAACGAATACCAAATTCACATGACTACTAATAGCAAGACTTCACCCATGTCCCGAGGAACAAACATAACTACTCACAAAGCATACTCAGGTTCATAATCATAGGAGTAATAATATGCATTAAGGATCTGAACATATGATCTTCCACCAAGTAAACCAATTAGCATCAACTACAAGGAGTAATCAACACTACTAGCAACCCACATTTACCAATTTGTGGTTTTGATACAAGATTGGATACAAGAGATGAACTAGGGTTTTGAGAGGAGATGGTGATGGTGAAGATGTTGATGGAGATTGACCCCCTCCCGATGAGAGGATCGTTGGTGATGACGTTGGTGATGATTTCCCCCTCCCGGAGGGAAGTGTCCCTGGCAGAACAGCTCTACCGGAGCTCTAGATTGGTTCCGCCAAGGTTCCGCCTTGTGGCGGCGGAGTTTCGTCCCATAAGTTTGCCCACGATTATTTCCAGGGTAAAAGCCCTCATATAGCCGAAGATGGACACCGGGGGGCCACCAGGGGGCCCAGGAGATAGGGGGCGCACCCAGTAGGGGTGGGCACGCCCCCCAACCTCTTGGCCAGGGTGTGGGCCCCCCGATGTATTTTTTCGCTCAATAATTCTTATTAATTCCAAAAACATGTTTTGTGGAGTTTTAGGATTTTTGGAGCTGTGCAGAATAGGTTACCAATGTTTGCTGCTTTTCTAGCCAGAATTCCAGCTGCCGGCATTACCCCTCTTCACGGTAAACCTTGTAAAATAAGAGAGAATAGCCATAAGTATTGAGATATAATGTGTAATAACAGCCCATAATGCAATAAATATTGATATAAAAGCATGATGCAAAATGGAGGTATCACTAGTGGTTGTAGGGGGCGGCTATTTATAGCCCAGGGAGCAGCCCGACATGATAAGACATAAATGCCCTTGTCTGATATGACTGTTAGGTGGTAGGATATTTTGGACAGCTGGCGTGGCACAGCAACGGTCGTATTTGAGTTTCAAATTCCTCAGGGCTATCATGTTCCTCACTGTGTAGGCAATCCGCACTAGAGAATTCCTAACTCCTCAGTCAGAAAAAATTCCTCAGAGACCAGAAGATCTTCATCTCTGTTACTGAAGAAATTGATTGAATTGATACGAGATTTCCAATGGCTTCACTTGAAGGATTGGGTAGGTGTAGGATTTTGAGACGAGCATCACTTGGAAATCAGTTTCCTTAGTATTACCTCGACCCCCTTTAATAGTACGGTGTTTCCTATGACTCAAGAAGAAGAAAATGAAACTACGAAAATAAAAGTCTTCACGCTTCAGATTCCTCGGATGAATATTGAAGTCTTCAAGGTCACACCAATTTCTTCACTTTCAAAGTCTTCAGGCGAACCAAAGTCTTCAGCCGAAGACATTCATTTTTAGGGGTCGACTTTCACTGTAGATATCAAACTCCTCATTAACTTCTAGAGCCTGTGTACACTCACAAACATATTAGTCCCTTAACCTATAAGTCTTCAATACACCAAAATCACTAAGGGGCACTAGATGCACTTACGATCTCCCCCCTTTTGGTGATTGATGACAATATATGTTAAGTTTTCAATGGGGACAAACATAAGAATTGAAAGTACTCAATATTTGAGGAATTTGATTGCAAGATATAGAAGAACTCCCCCTGAGGATGTGCATAGTGAGGATTTCGCTTTTGAAGCAATGCACATTTGAAGACTAGAATCATGGAGAACTCCCCCTATATCTTGTAATTCATACACGCATTTAACATATGGAATGAAGAATTTGAAATGCATGATGAAATATGGTGACTGGTGTAATTCAGCATGCGTGCATAACATTTATGAGGAAATAACATGCAGAAAAATAGAGCAAAAGTATCAGGTCACCATCAGACTTAAGTTTACAACTCAATCAACAAACACCTCAGAAGAGCGAGAGCTGCAACTTAACAAAAAACTGCCCATATAAATAGATCCGCTTGAAGACTAACTCAAATTTCTCCCCCTTTTTCATCAAATGACCAAAAGGTATGAAAAGTGAGGACTAACGCCCCTGAAGAATTTCTTCACGAAGTCGAAGGAGGAGCGTCAGCGTTGTTGGGGTCATTTGTTGGAGTAGGGCCTGCCGCAGTGTCGTCCAGATCTTCGTTTTCATCAGTATCATGGGATGAGGAATATGAACTGGGCACTAGAGAAGGAACTGTAACTTTCTTGAATTTCTTTGGTGGGGGATTAAACTAGCCGAAGTCCTGCTTGAAGACCATCTGCTTGAGATCCTCATCACCATAAAGGTGAGACAGTATAGCCCAGGTGCGATCAAAAACTTCATTGAGGTAGTAATGGTTCTTCTTCACTGAATTATATGTGGCAGTCATGTTGTGAAGAATTGAACCAAACTGACGTTTTACCCATTTGTGATTGCGATCCACCTTTTGATGAAGACCGAGGAGAAGCTCACGATCAGTCATCACCCTTGGAGCTGTTGCCTGAGGACTGTGCTTTGAGGCATTAGCGGCAGAATCATGAGTAGCAGAGTCATCATTGGTGGAATATGAAGCAACTTTGTGAAACTGTCCATCCAATGGTCGAATGCCCTCATCAATAATAGCAGTGTCCTTGCCCTTTTCATCAGCTGAGGAAAATGTCCGCTTGACGACTTCAATTGGGGGCAAGTAGCCGCCATGGTTGAGTGTATCAGCTTTGTAGTTGAGTGAATACCTTGATCTAAGGAATCTCATGATCCATGGAGCGTAAGGCTTCAACTCAAATGGGGACATTGCAATGTTTGCCAAAGTCCTCATGAAGAAATCATGGTAGTTCACAGGAATACCGTGCATGATATTGAAAAGCAGATTCTTCATGATGCCAATGACTTCTTCATCATTCGAGTCGTGGCCTTTGATAGGACTCAATGTCTTTGTCAGGATGCGGTAGACAGTCCTTGGCACATATTGCAATTCCTTCACAAGGAATTTTGTCATTGAGGCTTGACCAGGCTTTAGCGGCTTCATCAACACTTGCATGAAATGATCTCACAGCTCAGTTTCAGAATAGATGAGACCTGCACCTTCTGGGGAAGGACTGACTGGCATGGCACGAAGCAATTCAGTGGCTGGTTCCTTATAGTGTGTGTTCTCTGTCATCCAGTCCAACACCCATGAGTTCACATCTTCAACATTGCCGGTGATGTGCAGCGTTGCATAGAATTGAAGAATGAGTTCTTCATTCCAATCGCAAATGTTAGTGCAGAAATTGAGCAGGCCAGCATCATGAATGGCAATGAGGACTGGCGTGAAGCACGACAGTGATTCCATATCCAAGTGAGGAATATGCTCATGGTCGAAGACTTTGTCCTTGTTGAATAGCACTGAAGAATAGAAATTTGCTTGACTGGCTGTCCAGAAGCGCTTGCTCCTCAGACGAGCAGAATCACAGGGATTGTAATCAGTGAAGAATACATGCTCATTGAAGAAGGCATCGGCCTTGAACTTCGGAGTTTTGGAGATTGGATTCTTCGGCTGTGGTTGAGGAGTGTCAGTGATCTGAAGAATAACCTATGGAATGTCAATTTCTGGAGCTGCAGGCTGATGAATTTCAATTTCTGCTTCATTTGCAGCCTGGGCCTCCATTTCTTCAGTAGCATTTTCATCAGCACTAGTGGCTGGAATTTCTTCATGAATGGAAGGGGCAGTGTGTATTTCTTCAGAGCCCATCTGAAATTCTGTTGGTGCTGGGGACTGGGGAATTTGCTGTAGTGGTGTGAACAGAGGAGAGTTGGGGTGTTGACTATCCCAAAAATCATCATTCATCACTGGAGTGGTGCAGCCAATGTCCACATCCTCATCCACTTCCATTTCTTCAACACCGACCTTTTCAGCAGTAAACTGAGGCGTTGGCGATGATACTTGAGGAGTTGAAGTGAAAGTCTCAACTTCAATTTCTTCATCCATTTGCTTTGTGGAAGCAGCAGAGGGATCTTCTTCAGCAGATTCTTCAGGAATATGATATTCTTCACCATAAAGAACAAGTTCCTTAGATGGCATGCTTGCAAGAGGAACAACATCAATGGGATTGTCAATTGAACTTGTCAAAATCATCGCCTTCTTGGGGGCCGAAGATTCTGAGGCAGCTGATGCTTTCCTCTTCTTCAGAGCAGCTCGCTCCGCTGCTTTGGTTTTCTTGACTTCCAGAGCAGAAGGAAGAATTGGGCTTGGTGTTGGTGCAGGCGGAGCCGTGGGAGTAGGATCAATTTCTTCAGGCACAACTGATGCAGTTGGCCTGTCTTGAGCAATTTCTTCAGGCGCAGCAACAGATGCTTCAGCTGGCCTGGCTGATTCTTCAGGCGCAACACTAGTGGTTTCCCTGGCGGTCTCTTTAGAGGCTGGAATTTCGTCAGCAGCCCTGGTACTTGCAGTTTCATTAGCAGGCTGATTTTCATCAGCGGTGCTGGTATTTCCTTCAGTGGCTTGTGCAGATGCTTCAACCGGAATGACTTCAATGTGCATAGGAGCAGCAGCACTTGAAGTGAATTTCTTCGTCAGCTTGACGAATCTGACTTTGGCACCCTGCCATTCTGCCTTGTAGCCGTCAAATTCTTCGCTGAGCTTTTTAATATCAGTTTGCAGTGCAATGAGCTGCTCAGGTGAAAGACTGAGGACATTGTCCTTTAGGTAGTGCTGCTTCTTGTACTGTGCTTTCTTAGCCACTCTGGCTTGGTCATACTTCCACTTTTCTTCAGCGATGAACACCGTCACCATGTGACTCTGTCCAGGAGTGAGGCCCAACTCTGGCATTGGAGCATTGGGATCTTTGTGCCAGAGATCGATGAAATCCAGGACTTCTTTGGATCTAGTAGAAGGGGCACATCACTCCCTTTGGTTCTAGTGGCCCGCTGCTGTCTGTCCTTGATGATATCAGCTAATTCATCATCATCAGCCTCATCATCAGATGGAGTTTGAAAGACCACTTGCTTCTTGTGAGGACTTGGTCTAGTGCCTCGTCCAGCATGGTCTTGGTCTTCATTAGTGTGGGACCGGTTGATGAAGGATGAGCTGAAGAACTTGCTGAAGCTCCTGAGGCAATTGATATGCCAGTGGTCCTTTGGCACGTGACGAGATGCACATGTGCTGAGGACTTTGTCGGAGGAGCTGAGGGTTTTGAAACCCGAGGAATTTGTGCAGCTTGAGGAACTAGGGCAGCTTGAGGAAATTGCCTTGGTGGCACTGAGGAGATTGGCCATGAGGGCATTAAAGAAGAACTTGGCCGTGAGGGCATTAATGAGGAAGTTAGTTTCTTGGCTAGCTTCTTTGGCATAGCCTTCTTGCTTGAAGAAGCCTCAGCAGCGGCAGCGGCATCAGCAGAATCCTCATTAAATTTCTTCACTGCTTCTTTGGCTTGCTTTGCCAATTTAGCTTGTCGCCTGGCCCATTCATCAGCATAATCCTCAGCAGCGGCAGCGATAGCAGCATAATCCTCACCAGGTGCCAGAGGAGGTCTTGAGCATGGAGGGTTAAGAGCGAATTTCTTCATGTACTTGGGAGTGACATATCTGTACTCCCTCCCTTCTCTTGCCCATCTTCTTTCTATCCTCTGTATGCGCACTTTGCACTCATTCTTCGTCTCCTTGCCATGAGTTGCCTCATCAAGCGTGCAGTGTCGGTGTCAAGACCGGCAGATCTCGAGTAGGTGGTACCGAATTGTGCGTCTAAGCCTATGATTATGATTGTTGTTGTCCTATGGACTAAACCCCCCGGTTTATATAGACACCAGAGGGGGCTAGGGTTACACAGAGTCGGTTATAGAGAAGGAAATCTACACATCCGAATATCCAAGCTTGCCTTCCACGCAAAGGAGAGTCCCATCCGGACACGGGACGAAGTCTTCAATCTTGTATCTTCATAGTCCAACAGTCCGGCCAAAGTATATAGTCCGGTTGTCCGAGGACCCCTTAATCCAGGACTCCCTCAGTAGCCCCTAAACCAGGCTTCAATGACGATGAGTCCGGCGCGCATATTGTCTTCGGAATTGCAAGGCGGGTTCCTTCTCCGAATACTCCATGAGAGATTTAGAACACAAGGATCGTGTCCGGCTCTGCAAAACAAATTCCACATACCACTGTAGAGAGTATAATATTCCACAAATCTAATCTGTTGATAGCTTTTTATAGCATGACATCACGCCATGGTTCGATCTTTATTCGAACCGTTTCCATAACCAGCCACTACACGCGCTGCGAGGCGGTTTTACTGGCACGTCTTGTCGAAGCAGACATCGTGTCCCCCCTTATCACGGGATTGTGTGGGTAACCCAACCGTGTTTGTTTAATATGACTCCTCGATTTTAGGCAAGTCCCAAATGGTCACGCGGGGGACGCTTGATATTTGTCCTCTTTATAAAGGGGGCCAAGGCCTATCCTTTTCTTTCCACGCTCGATCCTTCCCCTCCCGCACCTCGAGTTCCAACACCCAAGGCTCAAGCTAAAGAACCTCGGTCTTTCGACCATGTTCGGATCCAATCAAGGCTGGTGGATGGCCTCCTCCGTCATAGAGGAGGACATCCGGAAGCTTAGGGAGGCCAGGTATGTCACCGCCAAGATTCCGCATAGGCTACCTGCTCCAGGGCAGTTCGTGCCCACCCCTGAGCTCAACGAGAGCGTTGTCTTTATCTCCCACTTTCTCCGAGGGCTAGGTTTTAGCGGTGATCCCTTCGTAAGAGGGCTCATGTTGTATTACGGGCTAGATTTCCATGTTCTAGCTCCGGATTCCGTTCTTCACATCTCGTCGTTTATCGTCGTGTGCGAAGCCTTCCTCGGCATCACCCCCACTTCGGCCTATGGCTCAAGACCTTCAATGTGAGGCCGAGGGTGATCGACGGGCGTCACGCGGAGTGCAGATGCGCTATAATAAGCAAAGGCGCCGACGCCCCATGGCCAAAGGGCTCTTTTGTGGATACTTCTGATTTATGGCAGCGGGAGTGGTTTTACATCACCGCTCCCCGAGGTACAAAGTGGGTGGCTGCTCCAGCGTTTCGCCCGGGCCCTCCACCACAACTAGCATCATGGGTCAACAAAGGGCTGGACTGGGGGCCGGCAAATGACGTGCCGATGTTACAGAGCTGCATCCGAGACCTTCTCAAGAGGGATATTAGTCTTGCCAGGGTAATGCAAGTGATGCTGGTTCGTTGAGTCCTGCCCTGCCAACGTCGTCCTCTCCGTATGTGGGAGTTCAACCCAGAAGGACCGCGAACCATTCAACGATTCTTTGGCATGATGCTCAAAGAGATGTATGAGTTTTTCTTCAGATCACGAATAAAGTGTCCGGACACCACCGAGGACGTGGGTCTCAATTGTAACCGCCCGGATACCCCGGTAAATACTTCTGCTGCCGAACACATCATCCTTTATATCTATTATAACACATTCTAAAAAATGTTCTCTGCCAGGACTGGTTGAAGAAGGCGGAGAGTATTAGGTGTCTGGCCCCTCTTCCCGAAGGCTCGCTGAATCCTTTGTTGACCAGGATGCTTGACCGCGCGCCGTATCAGGTGCCATCAGGCGAAGACGAGGGAAGGAATAGAGAAGCCACAGACGGGCCTCATTTTTTACACATCCAGATTGGAGGAGTAGGTGCCTCCGCGAAGGAGGATAATCGGGGAGGGGAATCTAAAATCCCCTCTCCCCAAGGTAAGAAAAGGGGCGCCTCCGAGGATTTGGAAACGGAAGCTTCTAAATGAGGGAAGAAAACCTCGCAAGGGGGCCGGTCCTCCATAAAACTGTAAGTGAAAGAGTACTTTGATAAGCATATCCTGTTTTGTCTATGAGAATAATGACCAAAACATATTCGTTGCAGTCCGGCTCGTAGCCCTTCTTCATAGAATTCGTCCTCGGGGGATCTTCCTCCAGAGATGATGGAGAGCGAGTCGCCTCCCCCTGCCTCCCTGTCACATAGGGCGGACGACCCCGAAGTGTAGTCACAGAGGATTTCTCCGGATCCACCAAGGCCAGAAGTTGACACTTCGGCTGCCCGGAGTCTGAAGTATCTGGCTCCCAAGGAAAGCTCCAGGAGGAGTTCGGGATTGTCCGGAGCACAACCGGACACACTAATGGGCCTTCTGGAGCGAGCGACCGTCTCCGAGACGCATCGTGCTCTAATGGGCACGGTAGTTGAGAGGATTTCATCCGCGAAAAGCGGTTGGAATGAAGCTTTTACAAGTCTACTGAGAGGCTTTGAGGTACGCAAAAAGTGTATTTTTTATGTTTCAGCACATGCTAAGTGTGCTCTATATAGATAGTAGCCCCTGAGATTCTGGTTGCCATCAACGTGGCGGACAGAGGATCATAATCTCTATTAATAACTGCGCTGCTTTATGTGCAGGTGGCTGAGGGTTCGACAGCCGACCGATCTGCTGATTTTGCCGAACTAAAGCGGCAGCTAGACGTGGCCGATGCCGACATCACGCATGTTAACAAGTGGCTTGACAAGGCCCAGGGTATGTATATTCGTCCTGTCAGCAAATCCTTTAAGAGGAGCATGCTTATAATATGCTGTTACTGCACATGGAGCTGCTGCCGTGGAGACCCTTCGGGCGGAGGTTGCCCGAGCCAAGGAGCAAGCCCGGATAAGTGATTCGGCCGTTCTGAGGGCGGTCAAGGAGTTAAAAGCCGAACAGGCTGCTCGTCGCCGGAGCGAAGAATAGATAGCTCAGATGGGTACCGAGCTAGAAGATGCCGCCAACCGCCGCGAGCTCCTTGAAAAGGAAAATCAAGCAAAAGCAGTTGACCTGAAGAAGGCCCTAGAGGCAGCCAAGGAAACCCGCTCTGAAATGAGGGGGATGAGGGAGGAGCTTCGTGAAGCCGGAGATATCGTGGCTGGAAAGCCCTATCTGTTGCGGATGAAATTCGAAGATCCAAAGTATGCCCCTTTGGATCAGTTGTGGAGTGCGGCAGACACATATGCGGACCTGGCAAAGAGTGCTGCTGATGCATCCAAGTTTTACAAAGATCGGAGGGACCATAAGGCTGAGAGGTTATTCTGGTCGCAGTTCAGTGCTCCGACGCGTCCGCTGCCATTAAATGAAAAGATGGCCGCATGGGCCAAACTCCACAGGTTGTCTAGGCTTGCTATGAGGTCTGTCGTGGATCATCTTTGGCCACAAGGGCCAAGGCCGGACAACTATTTTGGATTAGTGCAACAATTCCTTGGTGCTGTGTCGCATATCCACACTGTGAAGAGGTCGGTGTGCATAGAGGGTGCGCGGATGCCTCTTGCCTGTGTCAAAACATACTGGGCTAGGGTGGAAGCCACCGCTATTGCAACCCGGAGCGCGGCGGACTGCCAGGACCCAGCCAAGCACTATTTCGAAGAAGTCTTAGAAGGCGCCCGTTTAATAGAGGCTCAGTGCTCGAAGAGTGCCATGTTTGAATGACATGTATCGCGATTGTAAAGACAATGCTATTTTTATTATAAAGGCTATTTTTATACTTTTGCCCGAAAGTATTATAATGCCTCCTATGCGGCCGTTTATGTATATATATACCCTGAAAGTTTGCAGTCGTCGGCTTCAGTCCCCACGCACATAATGCGGGGGTGTTCGAAAAAACGCGTAGTCACACTTGATCCAACATCTTGGTCTGTGATGTCTACTACACAACCTTCTTCTTGTAGACGTTGTTGGGCCTGCAAGTGCACAGGTTTGTAGGACAGTAGCAAATTTCCCTCAAGTGGATGACCTAAGGTTTATCAATCCATAGGAGGCCTAGGATGAAGATGGTCTCTCTCAAACAACCCTGCAACCAAATAACAAAGAGTCTTTTGTGTCCCCAACACACCCAATACAATGGTAAATTGTATAGGTGCACTAGTTCGGTGAAGAGATGGTGATACAGGTGCAATATGGATGGTAGATATAGGTTTTTGTAATCTGAAAATATAAAAACAGCAAGGTAACTAATGATAAAAGTGAGCGTAAACGGTATTGCAATGATAGGAAACAAGGCATAGGGTTCATACTTTCACTAGTGCAAGTTCTCTCAACAATAATAACATAGATAGATCATATAACAAGCCCTCAACATGCAACAAAGAGTCACTCCAAAGCCACTAATAGCGGAGAACAAACGAAGACATTTTGGTAGGGTACGAAACTACCTCAAAGTTATTCTTTCGGATCGATCTATTAAAGAGTTCGTACTAGAATAACACCTTAAGACACAAATCAACCAAAACCCTAATGTCACCTAGATACTCCATTGTCACTTCAAGTATCCGTGGGCATGATTATACGATATGCATCACACAATCTCAGATTCATCTATTCAACCAACACAAAGTACTTCAAAGAGTGCCCCAAAGTTTCTACCGGAGAGTCAAGAACGTGTGCCAACCCCTATGCATAGGTTCATGGGCGGAACCCGCAAGTTGGTCACCAAAACATACATCAAGTAGCACATGATATCCCATTGTCACCACAGATAAGCACGGCAAGACATACATCAAGTGTTCTCATAAAAGACTCAATCCGATAAGATAACTTCAAAGGGGAAACTCAATTCATCACAAGAGAGTAGAGGGGGAGAAACATCATAAGATCCAACTATAATAGCAAAGCTCGCGATACATCAAGATCCTGTGAAGTCGAGAACACGAGAGAGAGAGAGAGAGATCAAACACATAGCTACTGGTACATACCCTCAGCCCCGAGGGTGAACTACTCCCTCCTCATCATGGAGAGCGCCGAGATGATGAAGATGGCCACCGGTGATGGATTCCCCCTCCGGCAGGGTGCCGGAACGGGCTCCTAAGAGGTTTTTGGTGGTTACAGAGGCCTGCGGCGGCGAAACTCCCGATCTATCCTGATTTCTGATGGTTTTGGGGTACGTAGGCTTATATACGCGAAAGAAGTCGGTCGGGAGGTGCTCGAGGGGTCCACGAGACAGGGGGCCGCACCCTGTAGGGGGGGGGGGCGCCCCCTATCTTCTGGGCTCCTCGAGGGTCTTCTGACTTGACCTCCAAGCCTCCAGGATGATATTCTTCCAAAAAATCACGATGCCGAAGGTTTCATTCCGTTTGGACTCCGTTTGATATTCCTTTTCTTCGAAATACTGAAACAGGCAATAAAGAAGCAATATGGGCTGGGCCTCCGGTTAGTAGGTTAGTCCCAAAAATGATATAAATATGTAAAATAAAGCCCATAAACATCCAAAAGGGGTAATATAATAGCATGGAACAATCAAAAATTATAGATACGTTGGAGACGTATCAAGCATCCCCAAGCTTAATTCCTACTCGTCCTCGAGTAGGTAAATGATAAAAAAGAAATTTTTGATGTGGAATGCTACCTAGCATAATTCTCAATGTAATTTTATTTATTGTGGCATGAATGTTCAGATCCAAATGATACAAAATAAAAGTTCATATTAACATGAAAATGGTGATATTTCAAGCATATTAATGAAAGTAATCATGTCTTCTCAAAATAACATGGCTAAAGAAAGTTATCCCTACAAAATCATATAGTCTGGCTGTTGCTCTATCTTCATCACACAAAGTATTTAATCATGCACAACCCCGATGACAAGCCAAGCAATTGTTTCATACTTTAATAATCTCAAACCTTTTCAACTTTCACGCAATACATGAGCGTGAGCCATGGACATAGCACTATATGTGGAATAGAATGGTGGTTGTGGAGAAGACAAAAAGGAGAAGATAGTCTCACATCAACTAGGCGTATCAACGGGCTATTGGGATGCCCATTAATAGATATCAATGTGAGTGAGTAGGGATTGCCATGCAACGGATGCACTAGAGCTATAAATATATGAAAGCTCAACAAAAGAAACTAAGTGGGGTGCATCCAACTTGCTTGCTCACGAAGACCTAGGGCACTTTTGAGGAAGCCCATCATTGGAATATACAAGCCAAGTTCTATAATGAAAAATTCCCACTAGTATATGAAAGTGACAACATATGAGACTCTCTAACATGAAGATCATGGTGCTATTTTGAAGCACAAGTGTGGAAAAAGAGATAGTAGCATTGTCCTTCTCTCTTTTCTCTCATTTTTTTCTTTTCTTCTTTTTTTTTTTTTTTTTCTTTGGCCTTCTCTTTTTTTCTTTTTCTTTTGGCCTTTCTCTTTTTTTTCTTTTTTTTCTTTTTGTAAAGTCCGAAGTCTCATCCCGACTTGTGGGGGAATCATAGTCTTCATCATCCTTTCCTCACTAGGACAATGCTCTAATAATGAAGATCATCACACTTTTATGGATTTACAACTCAAAGCTAGAACAAGATATGACTCTATATGAATGCCTCTGGCGGTGTACCGGGATATGCAATGAATCAAGAGCGACATGTATGAAAATTATGAAGGTGGCCTTGCCACAAATACAATGTCAACTACATGATCATGCAAAGAGCAATATGACAAAAGTAATGCGTGTCACATGAACGGAACGATGGAAAGTTGCATGGAAATATATCTCGGAATGGCTATGGAAATGCCATAATAGGTAGGTATGGTGGCTGTTTTGAGGAAGGAGTATGGTGGGTGTATGGTACCGGCGAAAGTTGCACGGTACAAGAGAGGCTAGCAATGGTGGAAGGGTGAAGGAGTGCGTATAATACATGGACTCAACATTAATCAAAAGAACTCATATACTTGTTGCAAAAATTTAGAAGTCATCAAAAATCAAAGCACTACGCGCATGCTCCTAGGGGGATAGATTGGTAGGAAAAGACCATCGCTCGTCCCCGACCGCCACTCAGAAGGAAGACAATCAATAAATAAAATTGTGCTCCAACTTCATCACAAAGCGGTTCACCATACGTGCATGTTACGGGAATCACAAACTTCAACAGAAGCATTCTTTAAATTCATAATCACCCAACTAGCATGACTTTAATATCACTACCTCCATATCTCAAAACAATTATCAAGCATCAAGTTGATCATAGCATCCAATTCACTTTCTATGATAGTTTTTATTATATCCAACTTGGATGCTCATCATTCTAGGACCAACTTTTAAGATCATAGCAAATACCATGCTGTTCTAAAAGACTCTCAAAATAATATAAGTGAATCATGAGAGACTAGCAATTTCTACAAAATATAACCACCGCCGTGCTCTAAAAGATATAAGTGATGCACTAGAGCAAATGACAAACTACTCTGAAAGATATAAGTAAAGATCAATGAGTAGTCGAATAATTGTGCAACTATGTGAAGACTCACTAACATTAAAGAATTTCAAATCTTGGTATTGTATTCAAACAGCATGAAAAGCAAAATGAAATGACATTGCAAGGATAGCACAACTCATGTGAAGAAGCAAAAACTTAGGCTCAATCGATACTAATCGATAATTGTTGAAGAAGAAAGGTGGGATGCCTACCGGGGCATCCCCAAGCTTAGATGCTTGAGACTTATTGAAATATTATCTTGGGGTGCCTTGGGCATCCCCAAGCTTGAACTTTTGTGTCTCCTTAATTCCTCTCATATCATGGTTTTCTTTTTATCAAAAGCTTCATCCACACCAAACTCAACAAGAACTCGTGAGGTAGGTTAGTATAAACCAATGCAAAACCTTATAATTTTCTACTGTAACAAATCAATAAAATTATTATTCAACATTGCATACTAAATGCCTCTACATATTAATACTCCTGTCCTCAAATAGAATCATTAAACAAGCAAACATATGCAAACAGTGCAACCATAACAGCAATCTGTCAAAACAGTACAGTCTATAAAGAATGCATGATTCATCATACTTCCCTAACTCCGAATATTATGACCCACTATAGTAAATTTATCAGAGCTCAATATGCAAAAAGTTTCAACATTATATCATGCTCTGACTTTTCTAGGGGATTTTTGCAACAGCGGTAAACTTTCTGTTTTCAAACAGCAACATGTATGCTAGCAAAATAAGCATGGCAAAGGCTATCCTTGACTTTTTTTTATTGAAACTAAAGATGCAAAACATTAATCTAAACAACAGAAAATACTAACAAAAGAAAATTACGCTCCAAGCAAAACACATATCATGTGGTGAATAAAAATATAGCTCCAAGTAAAGTTACCGATGAACGAAGACGAAAGAGGGGATGCCATCCGGGGCATCCCCAAGCTTAGGCTTTTGGCTATTCTTGAATATTACATTGGGGTGCCTTGGGCATCCCCAAGCTTAGGCTCTTGCCACTCCTTATTCCATAGCCCATCGAATCTTTACCCAAAACTTGAAAACTCCACAACACAAAACTCAACAGAAAACTCGTAAGCTCCGTTAGTATAAGAAAATAAAACCACCACTTAGGTACTGTAATGAACTCATTCTAAATTCATATTGGTGTAATATCTACTGTATTCCAACTTATCTATGGTTCATACCCTCTGATACTACTCATAGATACATCAAAATAAGCAAACAACACAAAGAAAACAGAATCTGTCAAAAACAGAACAGTCTGTAGTAATATGTATCAAACGTATACTTCTGGAACTCCAAAAATCCTACCAAATTAGGAAGTCCTAAGCAATTCGTGTACCAATCCATAGTAAAAAGAATCAGATCAGAAGCACGTTTCTGTGAATTAACAAAACTAAATTACTGGGTGCAAAAGTTTCTAATTTTCAGCAGGATCAACACAACTATCACCGTAAGCTATCCTAAAGGTTTTACTTGGCACTTTATTGAAACAAAAGCTATAAAACATGACTACTGCAGTAGCATAATCATGTGAACACAAAAAAACAGTAAGGATAAAGGTTGGGTTGTCTCCCAACAATCGCTTTTCTTTAATGCCTTTCTAGCTAGGCATGATGATGGCAATGATGCTCACATAAAAGATAAGAATTGAAACATAACGGGAGCATCATGAAGCATATGACTAGCACATTTAAGTCTAACCCACTTCCTATGCATAGGGATTTTATGAGCAAACAACTTATGGGAACAATAATCAACTAGCATAGGAAGGTAAAACAAGCATAGCTTCAAGATTTTAAGCACATAGAGAGGAAACTTGACGTTATTGCAATTCCTACAAGCATATATTCCTCCCTCATAATACTATTCAGTAGCATCATGAATGAATTCAACAATATAACCAGCACCTAAAGCATTCTTTTCATGATCTACTTGCATAGAAAATTTACTACTCTCCACATAAGCGAAATTCTTCTCATGAATAATAGTGGGAGCAAACTCAACAAAATAATTATCATGTGAGGCATAATCCAATTGAAAACTAAAATCATGATGACAAGTTTCATGGTTATCATTATTCCTAATAGCATACAAGTCATCACAATAATCATCATAGATAGCAACTTTGTTCTCATAATCAATTGGAACCTCTTCCGAAATAGTGGAATCATCACTAAATAAAGTTGACACTCTTCCAAATCCACTTTCATGTTCATCACAAAAAGATTCAACATCCTCCAAAATAGTGGGATCACTACTTCCTAAAGTTGACACTCTTCCAAACCCACTTTCATCAATATAATCATCATAAATAGGAGGCATGCTTTCATCATAATAAATTTGCTCATCAAAACTTGGGGGACAAAAAAAATCATATTCATCAAACATAGCTTCTCCAAGCTTGTGGCTTTGCATATCATTAGCATCATGGATATTCAAGGAGTTTGTACTAACAACATTGCAATCATGCTCATCATTCAAAGATTTAGTACCAAGCATTTTAATGCACTCTTCTTCTAGCACTTGAGCACAATTTTCCTTTTAATCAAACTGACGAAAGATATTAAAAAGATGAAGCGTATGAGACAAACTTAACTCCATTTTTTTGTAGTTTTCTTTTATAAACTAAACTAGTGATAAAACAAGAAACAAAAAGATTCGATTGCAAGATCTAAAGATATACCTTCAAGCACTCACCTCCCCGGCAACGGTGCCAGAAAAGAGCTTAGTTGACGGGGTGTGAGTGAGTGCCCTTTACCTAGCCTCCCTGGCAACGGCGCCAGAAAAGAGCTTGATGTCTACTACACAACCTTCTTCTTGTAGACGTTGTTGGGCCTGCAAGTGCACAGGTTTGTAGGACAGTAGCAAATTTCCCTCAAGTGGATGACCTAAGGTTTATCAATCCATAGGAGGCCTAGGATGAAGATGGTCTCTCTCAAACAACCCTGCAACCAAATAACAAAGAGTCTCTTGTGTCCCCAACACACCCAATACAATGGTAAATTGTATAGGTGCACTAGTTCGGCGAAGAGATGGTGATACAAGTGCAATATGGATGGTAGATATAGGTTTTTGTAATCTGAAAATATAAAAACAGCAAGGTAACTAATGATAAAAGTGAGCACAAACGGTATTGCAATGATACGAAACAAGGCATAGGGTTCATACTTTCACTAGTGCAAGTTCTCTCAACAATAATAACATAGATAGATCATATAACAAGCCCTCAACATGCAACAAAGAGTCACTCCAAAGCCACTAATGGCGGAGAACAAACGAAGAGATTATGGTAGGGTACGAAACCACCTCAAAGTTATTCTTTCGGATCGATCTATTAAAGAGTTTGTACTAGAATAACACCTTAAGACACAAATCAACCAAAACCCTAATGTCACCTAGATACTCCATTGTCACTTCAAGTATCCGTGGGCATGATTATACGATATGCATCACACAATCTCAGATTCATCTATTCAACCAACACAAAGTACTTCAAAGAGTGCCCCAAAGTTTCTACCGGAGAGTCAAGAACGTGTGCCAACCCCGATGCATAGGTTCATGGGCGGAACCCGCAAGTTGGTCACCAAAACATACATCAAGTAGCACATGATATCCCAATGTCACCACAGATAAGCACGGCAAGACATACATCAAGTGTTCTCATAAAAGACTCAATCCGATAAGATAACTTCAAAGGGGAAACTCAATTCATCACAAGAGAGTAGAGGGGGAGAAACATCATAAGATCCAACTATAATAGCAAAGCTCGCGATACATCAAGATCCTGTGAAGTCGAGAACACGAGAGAGAGAGAGAGAGAGATATCAAACACATAGCTACTGGTACATACCCTCAGCCCCGAGGGTGAACTACTCCCTCCTCATCATGGAGAGCGCCGAGATGATGAAGATGGCCACCGGTGATGGATTCCCCCTCCGGCAGGGTGCCGGAACGGGCTCCTAAGAGGTTTTTGGTGGTTACAGAGGCCTGCGGCGGCGAAACTCCCGATCTATCCTGATTTCTGATGGTTTTGGGGTACGTAGGCCTATATACGCGAAAGAAGTCGGTCGGGAGGTGCTCGAGGGGTCCACGAGACAGGGGGCCGCACCCTGTAGGGGGGGGGGCGCCCCCTATCTTCTGGGCTCCTCGAGGGTCTTCTGACTTGATCTCCAAGCCTCCAGGATGATATTGTTCCAAAAAATCACGATGTCGAAGGTTTCATTCCGTTTGGACTCCGTTTGATATTCCTTTTCTTCGAAATACTAAAACAGGCAATAAAACAGCATTATGGGCTGGGCCTCTGGTTAGTAGGTTAGTCCCAAAAATGATATAAATATGTAAAATAAAGCCCATAAACATCCAAAAGGGGTAATATAATAGCATGGAACAATCAAAAATTATAGGTACGTTGGAGATGTATCAGTCCGTTAAGGAGGTGATAGCGCGGTGAACCATGCAATCGGACTATATAGCTTTAACACTTTCACTTAGCCATAGGAGTTTGATGGTGGGGCTACTACATAGCCCTTGGTACTTCCGCGTTTAGCCGGATATGGTGTGCGTATGTACGTGACCGGGAAACCGGTCCTTCGTTAGTGCGGAGGAATCACGAAGATTCCACTGGGTCATCGAGTGGTTGACTAGTCTCGCGATGTATCATGACAGTCAGTTTTCGGCTTTCTCTATTGAGGTGCTCGTCCAGGTGAACCGGGGCACAATCGTAGTAGTTCTCCCGGTGCCGACTTAGCCGACGGAACGGAACGTAAGGTAGCAAAACACGGGAGCCGGGCAAACCCAACATTTGACCAAAGACATGATTCAGAGCTGATTCATATAAGGCCAAACTCGCGACGCCGAACACTCCCTAAGGTATTCAGACTTTATAATGTGTAATGGGTTGAATAACACCCTTAACAATAGGCCCTGATTTTCCAGGTATGAGCAGTAGTCTGGTGTGACAAAAGTGCCGAAAACACCAGTATCCCTCCCGGTTGTATGAAGTTTCCGGAGGGGAAGAAGCAACAAGAGATGTTAAATAGGTTTACGCAGGGTCTTAATCTAAAAAGAAACCTTTGTGCGGGTCACTGCTGCACGTTTGCACCTTTATCTTCGTTGTGCCATATCCTGGAAGGATGTAGCACGATGGTCGTCTGTAAAAGAAGAAACCCAGGTGAAAGAATTCATGCGAGGTGTTCGTTAGTCTGAATAAATCATGAAAATGCAATATGCTATTTTTATTGATAGGGTCGGGCCGAACTACCGGCTCTTTTTGCAAGCAGCCCCTAGCATCTTTTGTGGGGAAATCCCAACTGGGCCGTTATGTTAGGTGGAGCGCCGGACTCGTCTAACCGTGTCTATGGTCTTGACGACTGGCCATTAGTCCTAGTTGGAGGGGGCACTCAGTGTTCGGCTGCTAGAGCCGCCACATATTCTTCCACGCATAAGGAACGCTCCGTGTTTCCGCTAACTGTGATGACGCCGCGTGGACCGAGCATCTTAAGTTTGAGGTAGGCGTAATGCGGTACTGCGTTAAAATGAGCGAAGGCCGTTCGTCCGAGTAGTGCATGATAGCCACTCCGGAATGGAGCGATTTCGAAGGTTAATTCCTTGCTTCTGGAGTTGTCGGGGGAACCAAATACAACCTCTAGTACTAGAGAGCCCGTACAGTGGGCCTCCACGCCTGGTATTACTCCTTTAAAGGTAGTGTTACTTAGGCTGATCCTTGAAGGGTCTATCCCCATTTTGCGGACAGTGTCCTGATATATTAGGTTTAGACTACTGCCGCCGTCCATGAGGACTCGTGTGAGATGGTATCCGTCAATTATTGGGTCGAGTACCAAGGCAGCCGATCCTCCGTGCCGGACACTAGTCGGATGGTCCCTACAATGGAAGGTGATCGGGCAGGCCAACCAGGGATTAAATTTGGGGGCAACGGGCTCAACAGCGTATACGTCTCTGAGTGCGTGTTTGCGCTCTCTCTTTGCAATGTGAGTTGCGTAAATCATATTTACTGTTTTGACTTCTGGTGGGAATTTTTTTCTGTCCTCCAGTGTTCAGCTGACGAGGCTCATCCTCGTCCTCACTTGGCATCTCCCTCCCCTTCTGTTCAGCGTTCAACTTGCCGGCCTGTTTGAAAACCCAACACTCTTTGTGGGTGTGGTTTGCAGGCTTTTCGGGGGTGCCGTGAATCTGACACAATTTGTCTAAAATCTTGTTTTGGCTAGACGGTCCATTACTACTGCCTTTAAATGGCTTCTTCTGTTGACCAGGTCGAGAGCCCCTGAATCCGGCATTGACTATCGTATTCTCTGGGCTATCATTATTGTTTCGACGCTTGTTTTTGTTGCGTCGGGCTTCCTGTTGCCATCCCTGACTTCGGATGTGCTTGGGTCGCTGGTGCTGCTACGGGACAGCCAGCTGTTCTCGCCCACGCAAAAGCGAGTCATTAGGCTTGTTAAGGCTGCCATCGTCCTCGGTTTTTCTTGGCCGAGGTGTCTGGCAAGCCATTCGTCCCGGATACTGTGTTTGAAGGCCGCTAAAGCCTCAGCGTCTGGGCAGTCGACTATTTGATGTTTCTTAGTAAGAAACCTGTTCCAGAGCTTTCGGGCTGACTCTCCGGGCTGTTGAATTATATGACTTAGGTCATCAGCGTCCGGTGGTCGGACATAAGTCCCTTGAAAATTGGCCCTGAAAGCATCCTCGAGCTCTTCCCAACTTCCAATTGAGTTTTCGGGAAGGCTTTTCAACCAGTGCCGAGCTAGTCCCTTTAATTTGTGGGGTAGATATTTGATGGCGTGGAGATCATCTCTGCGAGCCATATGAATATGAGATAAAGTCCTTGATCCATACCCCAGGGTCTGTAGTTCCGTCGTACACCTCTATATTCACAGGCTTAAATCCTTCCGGAAATTCATGATCCAGTACCTCATCGGTGAAGCACAGGGGGTGCGCGGCACCCCTGTATCTGGTTGTGTCATGGCATGATATCGATGGTTGTTGTGTTCGGTTCTGATTCCAAGCTGGTATTCGATCGATGTGATCGTTTTGGTAGTTCTGATCCTGTGCTGGAGCGCGCTTCCTAGATCCGTAGATGGATCTGGCCATACCGGACTTTCTGTCTAGGAGCTCATGTAAATCGTGTGCTGACTTGTGGGTGGCATCATTAGCCATCTTGTCATGGCAACGGGGCGGTCGGTCTGGCTGATCGATCGTTTTCGGCTGGGTGGGCTCTACGGCCTCGTCGTCGAATTCAGGCAGCAGCTTGCGCTTCGGATAGCTCTTTGTGTGGCGATCGTCGCCGTATTTTTCTCCAGTGCCGAGCACTTTGCTCCTCCTGCGGTTGAGTGTATCCTGCTCGGCCTTAAGCCTTTGCTTCTGCTTCTTTAGGCTTCTCGTGATGGCGATAACCCTTCTATGGAGGTTCTCTTGTTCCAAGGGTTTTTCTGGGATGATGAGTGCATCATCGTCCGGGCTGTTCTCCTCTCCGGAGATAGGTTGTTGAATTTTACCCTCGGGATAGACATTGTCTGACGTCGGCTCCGGACCGTTTTCACCATCTCCTGGCTCATCCTGCTCCATCGCTGGGTCCATGGGGTCGTCGTTTCCTTTGGAATCAACCGGGGTATTATTATTTTTTGCGCTGTTGTCGCTGTTTTTATTGTGGCAGGATTTTAGAGTGGCGTCTACGGCGCCGCTTTGGTGGTTTATCGAGGGGATTATCTCTCGTTGTATCATCACCATTGCCTTCTTTTGGTGTGTCCACCATGTATATATCGTATAATGAGGTGGCAGTCCAGCACCCAGTGGGCGGTGGTTCCTGTTCTTCTCCTGTTTCGTCGTAAATAGCGTTGATGTCTTCTGAGTCGAAATCGAGCGTGTCAGTTAAGTCATCGACAGTGACTATGAAGTGGGTGGTGGGTGGGCAACGAATTTCTTCGCTGTCCGCTTCCCACTCGAGCCGGACATAGTTCGGCCAAGAATCTTCTAACAAGGACAGAGACCTTAATGAGTTCATCACATCACCCAAGGGTGAGTGGTGAAAAATATTCACGGCGGTGAACTCCATGATGGGTGCCCAATCTGATTCGATAGGCACGGATGCACGCGGTTCGGATCCTGCAACCGCGGAAGAGTTTGGGGGGTCCGATGTCACCAACCTCACAGGAGGTGGGATCAGTGTTCGACTCCGACGCCGATGGGTGTGCGGCCTCCGTGGCGGGCTCCATCCACCCGTCCTCGGAAGGCACGATCTGCTCCGGATTGATTCCCGATGCCAACGCGGGTGCGATCTCCTGAATACTGTCTGACGGCAGATCAAAGTCATGCCCGTCGTGACTGTTCGATGCACCTGTCATGGGCTCGAATCCGTCGAAGATCAAGTCTCCGCGGATGTCGGCAGTATAGTTTAAGCTTCCAAACCTAACCTGATGGCCAGGGGCGTAGCTGTCGATCTGCTCCAGATGGCCAAGCGAGTTGGCCCGCAGTACGAAGCCGCCGAATACGAAGATCTGTCTGGGAAGGAAAACCTCCCCCTGGACCGCATCGTTGAATATGATCGAGGGAGCTATCAAGCCTTATCGCGATGACACAGTGGAACTCTCAATGAAAGCACCAATGTCGGTGTCAAGACCGGCGGATCTCGGGTAGGGGGTCCCGAACTGTGCGTCTAAGGCTAATGGTAACAGGAGGCAGGGGACACGATGTTTTACCCAGGTTCGGGCCCTCTCGATGGAGGTAATACCCTACTTCCTGCTTGATTGATCTTGATGATGTGAGTATTACAAGAGTTGATCTACCACGAGATCGTAGAGGCTAAACCCTAGAAGCTAGCCTATGATTATGATTGTTGTTGTCCTACGGACTGAACCCCCCGGTTTATATAGACACCGGAGGGGGCTAGGGTTACATAGAGTCGGTTACAGAGAAGGAAATCTACACATCTGAATATCCAAGCTTGCCTTCCACGCAAAGGAGAGTCCCATCTGGACACGGGACGGAGTCTTCAATCTTGTATCTTCATAGTCCAACAGTCCGGCCAAAGTATATAGTCCGGCTGTCCGAGGATCACTTAATCCAAGACTCCCTCATGTAGTACCCTGCATAGATGTCCGTAGGGATCTCAAAGGAATTGTTGACTTCAAGCTTCTTTCCTCCTTTCTGAGGCCTTTTACCATCTGCCATTTTCTTCTGCTGAGGAATTTGCACAATTGAGTTCTTTGAAGAAGTATGCACCTTTTCTTCGAGGAACGCTGCAAATTAGTTAAGTTGATGAGAACCTAGTGATTCAGCAGCAGACATGTGTACCTGTGAACAGAGTATAGGTGCGAAGAATTTGGATAGGTCAGATGCGTTTTCAGAAGTTTTTGCAAATTGAACAAGTTTGAGGAAATTGACCAGATGTGTCTTGAAGAATTTCACTAAGTGTTCTTTGACTTAGGTTCCAGAGTTGTGTTGATTGTTAGATTTACACAATTGAGGAATCATGAAGAAAACGTCACTTAGAGAAACAGATCAAGAGCTGAAGATTTTTGCTAGGTGTTTAGAGTGTGGAGGTTGAAGAATAAACACCTTCTGAAGATTTGATGAAAATCATCAGTAGAATAAATGCAGTAAAAGTAACTTTTAATTACCCTTGAAAAAGAACACGACGAACTGGAAGAGTAGATTTGGAAGTTCGTCGGCTCGGCTCTTCCACGCCCTAACTTGGCGGAGGAAGACGTCTACGGCGGCGGCGGAGGGTAGATTTCCGCGGCCGGCGCGAGTACGTGGACGATGAGGTCAAGGCAGTGAAGCTATTCCTCACTGGAGACAATGGAAGTAGTGGCGGTGCTAGGTTTTGAGAAGCTCGAGCGAGGGAGTGAGGTCGAGCGGAGTAAAAACAAAGTGAGGAGGGGAGGGGTATTTATAGCTGAGGTGAAAAACTGTTCGCCCGAGGAAATTGGACGAACGTGCCCCTAACCCTTCTCATTCGCGTGACATGTGTCACCCACGTACTGAGAGGTGGAGATCGTGTGAGATCGTGGGTGAATAGATAAGTATATCGTGGAATGTGTAACAGTTTGAGCGGCCAAAAGCCGAAAATTCAGATAAGAATATTTTAAAGAGTCGTTCGCAGTTTCTTCAGCTGACAAGGACACAGTGAAGAATTTGAACGAGTTTCAAATAGAATGCACACGAAGAATTTGTGAACAGACTGGGTTGAGTTTAGCATAGAGGGCGATTAGGGTCCGATCACATTCACTTAGCAAAAAAAACAACTTGAAGAATTAGCAATAAGTGAATGTTGTTGAGGACATAAACTCATATATATATATAGTCAAATGAAGAACAACGATAGAGAGAATGAAGACAATGCAAAGTTGAAGAATTTGATAAACCGAGGAATTTCAAAAATGAAGAAAAACGCAAATTGAAGATTTTCAACTTTGGTTGGTGGCGTAACCCACCGTATAAGAAAGCTGATTTCAGACACCGCGTACAACTCTCGTTGGGTTCTGAGAATCAATTTCTTCATTAATTTCTTCACACTTAGAGGGTTAGTCTTCATTGATTGAAGAAAAACGTTACTTCGTGTGTTGCACATCTAAGTCATCAAGTCAGCATAAGTGTTAGGATGTGTGTCCTTTTCAAAGAACATTCGAAGATTCTAGGATATTTAGTTCACACTGTAACTAGCTAAATCTCTTCTCATCCAAGGGCTTAGTGAAGATATCGGCCAGCTGGTCTTCGGTACTTGCGTGGTCGATGTAGAAGTCGCCCTTCAACACATGGTCATGAACAAAATGATGAGGAATCTGGATGTGCTTTGGCTTCGAGTGCTGAACTGGGTTGTGAGCAATCTTGATAGCCTCTCATTGTCGCAGTAGAGTGGCACATTCTTCATGATGATGCCATAGTCCTTGAGTGTTTGCTTCATCCATAGTAATTGAGCACAGCAAGATCCAGCAGCAATATACTCAGCTTCTGCAGTGGAGAGTGATACACAGTTCTGTTTTTTCGAGGACCACCATACCAAGGATCGTCCGAGGAAATGACATGTGCCTGACATTAACTTGCGGTCCACCCGAGCACCAGCATAGTAAGAGTCTGAATATCCATTGAGGTCAAAGGAAGATCCCTTGGGATACCATAATCCAAGTGTTGTTGTGGGAGCTAGATATCGAAGAATATGTTTCACAGCCTTATGGTGTGATTCCTTCGGTGTAGCTTGAAATCGGGCACACATGCAAACACTAAGCATAATATCCGGCCTAGATGCACATAGGTACAATAAAGTGGCAATCATGGAGCAGTATACCTTTTGATCAAAGACTTTACCATTTTCATCAATGCATAGATGGCCATTTGTGGGCATAGGAATTTTGACGCCTTTGCAATTTTGCATGCCGAATTTCCTCAACACATCCTTGAGGTATTTCTCCTGAGATATGAATATGCCATGTATTGTTGATGAATCTGAAGACCTAAAAATATTTCAATTCTCCCATCATAGACATTTGATATTCTTCACTCATCATATAGGCAAATTCATCACTGTAACATTGGTTAGTACAGCCAAAGATAATATCATCAACATATATTTGGCACACGAATAATTCATCATCATATGCTTTGGTGAAAAGAGTTGGGTCAAGTGAATCGGGTTTGAAGCCTTTCTTCATGAGGAATTCCTTCAGTGTGTCATACCACACCTGAGGTTCCTGCTTGAGGCCATAGAGGGCCTTGTTGAGTCTGTAGACGTGATGTGGAAATTTTGGATCCTCAAAACCTGGTGGTTGAGCAACATATACTTCTTCTGTCGGCGTTCTGGGAACGGGGGTCCCCAGACTTGCCTGCCTGCGGCCTGCGGCGTGGCTCAAAGGGGGCCCAACGCGGGCCATCTTCATCAACACAAGCTCAAGACCCTCGCGAGGGGCCAAGCCTCACGAGGCGGACGACAAGGAGCTTCCTCAGGCACGGCCTCATCAGGCTGGCTCACGAGGAGGCGGAGAGTTCAAGGCGGGGTACCTCGCGAGGTGCCGATGACGCAAGCCGTGACGACCAAGGGCGCCAGTCGGGCGCCAGCCCGCGCAGCGTCCTCCTTTCCTCTTTGGTGCAAAGGGAGCAAGCGCAGGCGAGAGCATCAAGCAAAGGCATCCATCTCGGTGCAACAAGACCAAGACCAGCCCAACGGCAGGGAGGAAGTCATTGTGGAGCCCAAGCAGGCGTCACCACCAGAGCCTTTGACAGGCGAGGACCAACTTTAGTCAGGATAAGTGTACCCGCTGTTCCCCTTCAAAATGACCAATTGTTGGCGCCCTTCCCGCTCAATATTTGGGGAGAGGCCTAGGGCCTTTGCCTATAAATAAGACTAGACACCCCAAAGGAGAGAGGATCGAGTATCAAGAGGCTGGATCGAGCATCTGGCATACCTCTGGGATAGAGAGAGAGAGAGAGAGAGAGAGAGAGAGAGACTGAACTCCTCCTAGCAGTTCATCGCACCAGCCAAGAACAGACCCTCGCGAGGCTGTTCTTCCTTGTATTGTTCATGATCAGCCCAAGAGGCAATCCACCACACCACACACTGGAGTAGGGTATTACACCACAATGGTGGCCTGAACCAGTATAAACCATGTGTCTCTTGTGTTGTTCTGTTCGTAGTTTAGATCCTAGCGATTCGGCGAGGAGCAGGTAGGTAGAGGGCGAAATATCCGCGCGCAGCCCAGTGTTCGAACCTCAAGGGTCTGTCGGAACCCAAAATCTGACATTTGGCGCGCCAGGTAGGGGTGCGCCGGAATTCGTCTTCCGTCGCCCTGTTCTTCTCCGACCATTGCATCCATGTCTGATGCTCGTCGGGCCCGCGCCGAGCGCCGAGCCGCCCTCGCTTCCCGTGTCACCCAGACGGCTCCCGTCGGTGGGCGCCCTCGTCGTTCCCCGTCACCTGCCGTCAACGCCGCCACCGGCTGGGTGGGGAAAAGGCAGCGAGCATCGTTCCAGCATCCCTCTGTGGCCTCTTGGGAAGAGCCACGCGGCCTCTTCCTCACCCACCACGTCGCGCCGGCTCCCTCGGTCGTCGCGGCCCTCCTGGGCGACTCGCAGGCGCCGCCCTCCAGCCACCACGTCAAGCCATTCGTCCGCCGGGTCGGCGCCGCCTCCACGCGGCAGGGGGCTCCTACGGGCCGGTCGAAGCCGTCGGCCAGGCTGGCCTTCAGCTCAGAGGACCACCCCTCCAACTCGGCCTGCTCGGGTGCGCTCCCCATGCTCTCTGCACGCCCACCATCTGCCAGGTGGCTGTCACCAGGACTCTCATCGACGGCGGCGCGGGCCTCAGCGTGCTCTCAGTTGAGGCCTTCAACCTTCTCTGCATACCCCGAGAACGGCTGCAACCCAGCCGGCCCTTCTCGGGCGTCGGAGGCGGGTTGTCCAGCTCCTTGGGACAGATCCAGCTCCCGGTAACCTTCGGCACCTACGACAATTTCCGCACAGAGCTGGTCAATTTCGATATCGCCCCCATCGGCCTCCCCTACAACACCATCCTCGGCTATCCAGCACTGGCCCAATTCATGGCCGCGACTCACCCGGCGTACAACCTCCTGAAGATGCCCGGGAGCAACGGTGTCCTCACCGTGCCCGGGGACACCGAAGATGCGCTGCGAGTACTCAAGCTCGCCCTCAAGACGGCGGCGGCAGCACGGCCCGCCGACGCAGAAACCCCCAAGCCCAAGGGGGCTGCGCCAACCAAGAAGAAACAGTTGTTCACCCAAGACAAGGCAGAGACCAAGCAGATACCTGTCGACGAGGACGGATCCACTAACGCCACATTCACCATAGGCGCCAACCTTGGGCCCGAGCAGGAGGAATCCCTGGTCAAGTTCCTGCGTGCAAACAAGAAGGTGTTCGCCTGGGAGCCCGATCAGTTGGAAGGGATCCCACGGGGCGTAATTGAGCACCACCTCAACGTATGCCCCAACGTGCGCCCCGTGAAGCAGAAGGCGAGGCGGCAGTCCACTGAAAAGCAGGCCTTCATCGTCCAGGAGACCCGCAAGCTAGAAGCCGCGGGGGTTATTCGCGAGGTCCGATATCCAGATTGGCTAGCCAACCCTGTGCTTGTGCCAAAGAAGGGAGGGAAGGAGCGCATGTGTGTTGACTTCACCAACCTCAACAAAGCATGCCCGGAAGGTCTGTTCTCGCCCCCTCGCATCGATCAGATCGTCGATTCCACCGCTGAGTGTGACCTGTTATGCTTCTTGGATGCCTTCTCCAGGTATCAGCAGATCAAGATGGCGGTGGAAGACGTGGAGAAGACGACCTTCCTGACCCCGTGTGGGGTGTATTGCTATACATGCACGCCGTTCGGACTGCGCAACACGGGGGCAACCTTTCAGCGGCTCATGCACATCACCTTGGGCCCGCAACTCGGGAAGAATGTGGAGGCTTACGTCGACAACATCGTAGTGAAGTCCTGCGAGGCCAAAACCCTGATACAAGACCTGGAGGAAACCTTCGCAAGCCTCAACACAGTGAGCCTGCGGCTCAACCCGGAGAAGTGTGTGTTTGGAGTCCCCTCGGGCAAGCTCTTGGGCTTCCTCATGTCCTACCGAGGCATCGAGGCCAACCTAGAAAAGGTCAAGGCAGTCGAGGACATGAGCCCACCAAAGACCCTCAGAGAAATGCAGAAGCTCACGGGGCACGTGACTGTGCTGGGGCGCTTCATCTCCAGGTTAGGGGAGCGAGCGCTGCCTTTCTTCCAGCTGATGAAGAAAAAGGGGCCCTTTGAATGGACTGAAGAGGCCGACAAGGCGTTCCAAGATCTCAAGAGATACCTAGCCAGCCCTCCGCTGATGGTGGCCCCACGCCCTTAAGAGCCCTTGGTACTCTACCTCGCCGCCACTCCTTACTCCGCCAACGCGGCTCTGGTGGCAGTTAGGGAGGAGCGTCGGACCAAAGCCATGACAGCTACCCGTGTCAAGGCAAAGAAGGACCAGGAAGGACTCACAGAGATCGCTACTAAAGCTGAGGAGGATCAGCCGCCGCAGGGGAGCGCGCCGGGAACGGAGGAGGCCCCTCCCCGGGGCAACCAGCTTCCGGAGGCCCCATCGCCTCAGCAGGCGCCACGGCCTCTGGAGGACGCCACCAGCACCGACGCTCCAAGCCTCGTCGAGCACCCGGTGTACTTCGTCAGCACGGTGTTGCGGGATGCGAGGGCACGGTACCCCATGCCACAGAAGCTCCTCCTCGCACTACTGGTGGCCTCGCGCAAGCTGTGGCACTACTTCCAGGTTCACCCGATCAAGGTCGTCTCAGCATACCCCTTGGAAAGGGTGCTCAGGAGCCCTAACTCGACCGGAACGGTCGCCGAGTGGAACATTGAACTGCAAGCGTTTCAGCTCGAATTCAGCACGACCAGGGTCATCAAGGGAGCCGCGCTAGCAGATTTTGTGTCCGAATGGACGGAGGCACCGGACCTCAAGGCCGACGAGGATCGATCCCTCTCCCCGGGAAGCGAGGCACCAGAAGGCTGGGTCGTGTACTTCGACAGGGCGTTCTCCAGGCATGGCGCTGGGGCCGGGGCGGTGCTCATATCTCCCACTCAGGACAAGCTTTACTACGCCGTGCAGCTCTGTTTCCAGCAGGGTGAAAAGGTCTCCAACAATATAGCGGAGTACGAAGGACTGATAGCGGGCTTGAAGGCCGCCGCTGCCCTAGGGGTGAAGCGCCTTACTATCAAGGGCAATTCGCAGCTCCTCGTCAATTTCTCCAACAAGGTATACGAGCCAAGAGATGAGCACATGGAAGCCTATCTTGCGGAGGTCTGTAGGATGGAGAAGCAGTTCTGGGGGTTGGAGCTACAGCATGTGCCCCGCGGCACTAATCAAGAGGCCGACGACATCGCCAAACGAGCCTCCAGGCAGTTGCCCCAGGAGCCGGGCGTCTTCGAGGAATGACTCTTCAAGCCCTCGGCCATGCCATCATTATCGAACATAGCACAGCCTCGGGTGGAGCTTCCCCAGCCACCTGCCTCGGGAGCCCCAGCCTGTGGCCCAGCCTCAGGAGCACGCCTGCTCCTGACGATGGAGCCTCAGGAGGGGTGCTGGATCACAGAGCTCCGGAGCTAATTAACACAAGGGACCCTGATGGAGAAGGAGGAGGAAGCAGAGTGTGTGGCGTGGCAAGCTACAGCGTACTGCATCAGGGATGGAGAGCTCTACTGGAAATGACCAAACGATGTGTCCTTGCGCTGCATCACCAGAGAGCAAGGGAAGGAGCTACTGGCAGATATACACGGCGGAGACTGTGGAAATCATTCGTCGTCACGGACCCTCGTCGGCAAGGCGTTCCACAGCGGTTTCTATTGGCCTACTGCACTCAACGACGCTGTCGAACTAGTGAAGGCTTGCGAGGCTTGCCAATTCCATGCCAAGCAGATCCATCAGCCGGCAGGAGGTCTGCAAACCATACCCCTCACGTGGCCGTTCGCAGTGTGGGGGCTTGATATCCTGGGCCCGTTTCCTCGGGCGCCAGGGGGCTATCGCTACCTCTACGTCGCCGTGGACAAGTTCACCAAGTGGGCTGAAGTCGAGGCCGTCCGCACCATCCCTTCTGGTTCTGCGGTCAAGTTCATCAAAGGCATCATGAGCTGATTCGGGGTGCCGAACCGCATCATCACTGACAACGGTTCGCAGTTCACCAGTAACCTCTTCAAAACATACTGTGCTAACCTTGGAACACAGATATGCTACGCTTCGGTGGCGCACCCCCGAAGCAACGGCCAAGCCGAGCGGGCCAACGCAGAAGTCCTGAGGGGCCTCAAGACCAGAACATTCAAGAAGAAACTGGAGGCCTGCGGCAGAGGTTGGTACGATGAGCTTCAGTCCGTGTTGTGGTCCATCCGCACAACCGCGACCAAGCCGACTGGGGAGACCCCCTTCTTCCTGGTCTATGGAGCCGAAGCAGTCCTCCCTCACGAGGTCAGGCGTCGTTCCGCACGGGTCCTGGCGTTCGATGAGACGCAGTAGGATGCCATGCGGGGGATGGACCTCGTGCTGGGGGAGGAGCGTCGTCGAGAAGCTGCGCTGCGAGCGGCAAGGTACCAACAAGCACTGCGGAGATGCCACTGCCGCAACATCCGCCCCAGAACTCTTGAGGTAGGGGACCTCGTGCTCCAGCGGGTTCTCTTCAGGGAGGGACTACATAAGCTCTCTCCCATGTGGGAGGGCCCGTTCAAGGTTGTTCATGTTTCCAGGCCCGGCTCCGCGCGCTTGGAGACTCAGGAGGGGGTACCTGTCCAGAACGCATGGAACATCCATCACCTTAGGAGGTTTTACCCCTAAAAAGGCCCAGAGCCTGTGAAGAAGGCGAATGCCTGTGAAGCTAATCTTTTTGGAAAAGGCCCAGAGCCTGTGAAGAAGGCGAACGCTTGTGAAGCTCATCTTTTTGGAAAAGGCCCAGAGCCTGTGAAGAAGGCGAATGCCTGTGAAGCTCATCTTTTTGGAAAGGCCCAGAGCCTGTGAAGAAGGTGAGCGCCTGTGAAGCTAATGCGTTTTGGAAAAGTCCCGGAGCCTGTGAAGAGGGCCAATGCCCGTGAAGCTTGTCTCCCCCAAGAAAGGCCCGGAGCCTGTGAAGAAGGCCAATGCCTATGAAGCTCGCCGCTCGTGACACTCTCACGTAATAATGAGTTGGGGCTGTACACGCCCTGGAGTCTCAGGAGCGCCGGCCTCAGGCCCTGGGGCTCCCTCCCACGCCCAGTGGCAGCACTTAGCTCCGTGCTGGTGAGAAGACGTCAAAGACTAGATTAGGTGCCGGACGCGGCTTTCTCATTTGCTTTCTGCAGTTGGCTTGTTCGCTCTTATTTGAAGTTTTATTGAAGTTGTTGCCTTCGAGTTGTGGCTCTTCGACTTTTCGTTCACCTACCTCGATTTCTCTCACGCGAGGTCTCACGAGGGAGCAGCCAGGACTCCCTCGCGAGTGTTTCTCCGCCCCTATTGTTCAAGGCTTCTCAACCCAGGCTCACTACAGGAGCACACCTCCAGTCCGTGCCTCATGGGCATCGCGACACGAATACAGGGCCTGGGTCGGTTACCCCCACGGCTGAGGCAGGGGATTACCTACGCACGAACGTGCAGCCGGAGAGAACAATACCAAAATAATGGGAACAGTACGATGATTAACAATGGTACCCCAAACACACCCCAACGGGGCACCACACTACTGTCTTTCTGTGCAGGAAAAAGGAAAAAGGGCAAATCTCGCGAAGCTCGCCCGGCGCCGGCCCTCAGGGAAGACTCGACCCGCCTCCGAAGCTCAGGCGGACTCCCTCTCGTGCTTCACCGAGGCAAGACGGCGGGCAGACCCGCCACCACCCTCCAGGCAGGCATGCCGGTGTGGAGGTTGACCGCGGCCGCTGCTGGAAGAGTCACTGCCCGAAGAAGAACCGGTGAAGCTTGAGGAACCCTGGGCGCCGCCAACCACGCGCGCGCTGTCCTCTCCGTCCTCGCCGGGGCTGGGCCCCCGGCCGCGGTCGTCGTCTTCAGGGCAGCACCCTGCACGGTGACCATCTTCCCCAAACACCCTCACGTAGAGGGTGGCATCGCCAGCGAACTTGAAGTGTAGAGTGCACCGACGGCTCAGGCCACGCGCGCGGGCAAACGTCTGCCAGCCGCGGGTCAAGGCCAGGCTCCCGGCTGCGGAGACCTCTAGCGAAGCCCACGAGGCCCGGCTGCAGCAGCCGTCTGCCTGGAGCCAGAGGCCGCCCAGGGCGCTAGCTGGGAGCTCACCTAGGAGGAAGCGAGGCAGCTGAAGCCGGGCGCTAGTTGGCTCCGCCGCCCACACAATGAACTCCGGCAGCACCTCCGCAGTATGGAAGCGCGGCCAGGGGGGTCGCACGGCCGGAGCACGCCCCCCGGCCACGGCCAGCCGCCCATCACCGCGCAGAGAGCCACCTCCGCGACCGCAGGGGGCCACCGTGGAGGCCGCAAGGTGTTTGCGGGGGCGGCCTCGACCGCGCTTGGGCGGGGGAGAGGCAGACTCGACCTGGCGAGCCTTTCCTTTCTTTGCGGCCAAGAACTTCCTTGGCGGAGCCATGAATAAGAAGGAGAAGCAGAGAGGGTAGACTGGAGGGCGCGCGCCGTTCCGTACTTATAGCCGGCGAAGGCCAACCGTCGACCTCCACGATCGCAGGTAATCATGACCCGCTTTGCATGCAGGGACTTGTCGAATCCGTGCAGTTACCGAGGCGTCATGGGGAACCGAAGGCGCCCACGTCCAGTCAACCGCCACGCAGCGCCCAAGGCCGCAGGCTGTTAGGGCCCGCGACGCTTCGCACTTGCCCTTTCGCCTCTCTGCTCGGCCAAGTCCGGGCGCGCCGCGGGCCCAGGGGCTACTGTCGGTGTTCTGGGAACGGGGGTCCCTAGACTTGCCTGCCTGCGGCCTGCGGCGTGGCTCAAAGGGGGCCCAGCGCGGCCCATCTTCATCAACACAAGCTCAAGACCCTTGCGAGGGGCCAAGCCTCGCGGGGAGGACGACAAGGAGCTTCCTCAGGCATGGCCTCATCAGGCTGGCTCACGAGGAGGCGGAGAGTTCAAGGCGGGGTACCTCGCGAGGTGCCCATGACGCAAGCCGTGACGACCAAGGGCGCCAGTCGGGTGCTAGCCCGCGCAGCGTCCTCCTTTCCTCTTTGGTGCAAAGGGAGCAAGCGCAGGCGAGAGCATCAAGCAAAGGCATCCATTTCGGTGCAACAAGACCAAGACCAGCCCAACGGCAGGGAGGAAGTCATTGTGGAGCCCAAGCAGGCGTCACCACCAGAGCCTTTGACAGGCGAGGACCAACTTTAGTCAGGGTAAGTGTACCCGCTGTTCCCCTTCAAAATGGCCAATTGTTTGCGCCCTTCCCGCTCAATATTTGGGGAGAGGCCCAGGGCCTTTGCCTATAAATAGGACTAGCCACCCCCAGAGGACAAAGGATTGAGTATCAAGAGGCTGGATCGAGCATCTGGCATACATCTGGGATAGAGAGAGAGAGTGAGAGACTGAACTCCTCCTAGCAGTTCATCGCACCAGCCAAGAACAGACCCTCGCGAGGCTGTTCTTCCTTGTATTGTTCATCATCAGCCCAAGAGGCAATCCACCACACCACACACTGGAGTAGGGTATTACACCACAATGGTGGCCTGAACCAGTATAAACCATGTGTCTCTTGTGTTGTTCTCTTCGTAGTTTAGATCCTAGCAATTCGGCGAGGAGCAGGTAGGTAGAGGGCGAAATCTCCGTGTGCACCCCAGTGTTCGAACCTCAAGGGTCTGCCAGAACCCGAAATCCGACATATTCCTCAAGCTTACCATTGAGGAATGCACTTTTCACATCCATTTGTTGTAAGATGATATTTTGATGGTTAGCGTAAGCAAGCAATATGTGAATAGCCTCAAGTCTAGCACCAGGTGGAAAAGCTTCATCGAAATCAATTCCTTCAACCAGTGTGTAGCCTTGAGCTACAAGACGAGCCTTATTCCTCACCATAAGGCCATTTTTGTTCTGTTTGTTGCGGTAGATCCATTTGGTACCGATGATGTTGTGCTTGCATGGGTCTGGTCGCTTGACAATCTCCCACACATTGTTGAGCTCGAATTGATGCAATTCATCTTGCATGGCTTGAATCCACTCAGATTCCATGAATGCTTCATCAACTTTAATGGGCTCTGTGATAGAGACAAACGCAAAATGCCCACAAAAGTTAGATAAATGTGAAGCTTTTGAGCGCGTGAGGGACCTAGTGCTTCAATGTCATCGATGATCTTCTCAACTTGCACTTTGTTTGCAATGCGAGGATGTGCGGGTTGACGACTTTGCTTAGGCCCAGCAGTTTCTTCAGGACCAGTTTCTTCAGCAGCACCATCATGATTTTCTTCACGATCAGGAATGACTTCTTCAGCAAATTCTTTGGTAGGGATGACATCCTCAGTAGCTTTGAACTTGATGGATTCCTCAGGTGACATTTCATCTGACACAGGAGGTAGGTGCTCTCTTTGCGAGCCATTAGTTTCATCGAATCGCACATCTACAGTTTCAACAACCTTGTGATGATTGACATTGAAGACTTTGTAGGTGTGCGAGTCCTTTCCGTAACCAAGCATAAAACCCTCATGTGCTTTCGGTGCAAATTTAGAGTGATGGTGAGGATCTCTAATCCAACAGTTGGCACAGAAGACTTTGAAATAACTTACATTGGGTTTCTTGTCAGTGAGGAGTACATATGAGGTATTTTTGAAGAATTTGTGAAGATATACCCTGTTGATGATGTGGCACGCAGTATCAATTGCTTCAGGCCAAAAGCGCTGAGGTGTCTTGTATTCATCAAGCATGGTGCGAGCCATCTCAACAAGAGTCCTGTTCTTGCGCTCCACGATGCCATTCTGCTGAGGAGTATAAGGAGAAGACAATTCGTGAGTAATACCAACCATATCGAGATATTCATCGAGGCCAGTGTCCTTGAACTCGGTTCCATTATCACTCCTGATATGCTTGATCTTCACACCGAAGTTTGTGGAAGCCCTTGAGGAAAATTGTCTGAAGACTTCCTGCACTTCATTTTGGTAAGTGATGATATGCACCCATGTGTAATGAGAATAGTCATCAACTATGACAAAGCCATATAATGATGCAGAACTAGAGAACATGGCATAGTGAGTAGGGCCAAATAGATCCATATGAAGTAATTCAAAGGGACGAGAAGTGGTCATGATAGTCTTCGAGGGATGCTTGGCTCTGGTGATCTTTCCAGCCTCACAAGCCCCACAAAGATGATCTTTGAGGAATTTGACACCCTCGATGCCAATGACGTGCTTCTTCTTCGCGAGTGTATGCAAGTTCCTCATCCCAGCATGACCAAGTCGTCGATGCCATAACCAACATTCTGAAGCTTTTGCAAGTAGACATGTGGTGGGCTGTGGTCCTGCAGAGAAATCAACAATATACAAGTCTCCTTTCCTAAAGCCTTCGAAGACTTTGGAGTTGTCAGATTCCATTAGCACAAGGCAACAAAATTTGACAAAGACAACAACCATATCAAGATCACAAAGCATTGAGACAGACATAAGATTGAATCCTAAGGACTCAACAATCATGACCTTGTCCATGTGTTTATCCCTTGAGATTGCAACCTTACCTAGACCCAATACCTTGCTTTTGTCTTTGTCAGCGTAGGTGATATGCTTCAGATGAGATGATGACAAATCAGTGTCCATCAACAAGCTCCGATCACCAGTCTTGTGATTTTTACATCCACTGTCGAGGACCCACTCAGTAGCTTTGAGTTGTTCGTCATGCAGATGAATTAGTGCAACTTACGAACCCATATACTTCATCAGTGAAGAATATGATATCAATTTCATCAACAGTAATAGATATAGCATTATGAGGACGTAAATGAATGATTCATTTCTTCATGATTAGCTTGCGTACTTTCAAGCACATTTAGGTCTCCAGCAAATTCTTCAGATGAGTAAGTTCGTCTGGAGACCTGACCCTACATAAGAGATTAGTACTTTTTCTTCACCACCCACATTTGGAGGGGTGGCAAAGAGTTCATCATTCTGCGAGCTCCATAAGAAAACGATGTCATTGAAGCCAGTGCACTTAATTTCACAGAAGAGTGGTTAGGATGAACATATGAATAAGGAGAGAAATTCTTCGAGGACTTATGAACATAATGGTTTGAAGAATAATGCACATATTCATAGCCTTTAGACTTTCCCTACGAAACAGAAGTGTTAGCAGGATGATGTTCATATGAGGATTTTGATCCATGTGAGGAATTTGAACCATATGAAGAATTTGGTCCATATGAGGACTTGGATCCATAAGAAGAATTTGGTCCATATGAAGAATTTGATCTAGGGTTCCTATTCTTCATTGGTGGAGTCATTATGACATTCACCTGAAGATTTTCAAGGCATCTTTTAGGAACCCAGATTTTCTTCATAGGGGGATCGTTCCTACAGTTTGTTCCAACATATCGAGCAAATACTTCACCATTCTGATTCTTAAACAATTTATAGTTGGAGTCAAATGACTCATTAGAGGATTGTGAAGAATCAGAGGTAAAGCTAGATAAAGTGCATGGATCTATAGGAGGTCCTTTCGCAGCAACCCATGAGGTTTTGGGATACTGCTCAGGTTTCCAGTAGGTCCCATCAGCATTGAGTTTCCTCTCAAAGGCAATACCCTCTTTCCTAGGGTTCCTGTTCAAGATCTGCTTTTTGAGCACATCACATAGAGTCTGATGCCCTTTGAGGCTTTTGTAAATGCCTGTCACATGCAATTCCTTTAGCCCTGCATTATCGTCAGTGATACATGTGGTATCCTCAGATGAGGAATTTGTAACCACAGAGACAGTTGAAGAATTTGCAGCAATAGAAGCATTTGAACATTCAGGTGATGAATTAGCAGATTCACGCTCAATGCATTTCAGACATGGTGGTATAAATTCTTCCTGAGCGAAACTGATCTATTGAGCAAGCAATGAATCGTTTTCTTTCTGAAGATCTTCATAACTCGTTGTTAACTTCTCAAGATCTTGCTTTCTCTGAAGAAATTCATAAGCAAGCTTTTCATGATCAGTTAAGAGAGTGTGATGATGATTTTGAAGGTTGTCAAACCAAGTTTGAAGTCTCTGAAGATTATCTGTCAGAGTCTTAGTTCGATTCAATTCCGCACCCAACAGGTCATCGCTTCTGTCTAGTTGATTTTGGATCTTTTCTAAAGCCTTCTGTTGTTTAACAGCAATTTTAGCAAGTTTTGAATAGCTAGGCTTGAGATTGTCATCAGATTCATCCTCACTAGAGCCAGAGGGGGAATGCTTGAGTACCTTGGCACTTTTTGCCATGAAGCAATAGGTGGGAGCATAGTCATCGAAGCTCTTGTCAGCAGAGTCGGGGAAGTTGTTTTCTTTAGTGTTGAAGATGGACTTGCTGACGTAAGTAGTGGCAAGGGCTAGGCTAGCCACACCAGAGTCAGATTCCTCCTCTTCCACATTTTCCTCAGATTTAGCTTCAGAATCCATTTCCTTACCAAAGAATGCATGGGCCTTCTTGGAACTGCTCTTCTTGTGAGATGAAGACTTTGAAGATTTTCATGATGAACACTTTGCAGATTTCTTCTTCTTCTTTGAGTCGTCAGAATCGTCATCTTTGTACTTCTTCTACTTTGATTCCTTTTCCCACAAAGGACAATCATACATGTAAGACCAGGTTTCTTGCATTTACGGCAAGTTCTCATTTTGTAGTCACGGGATGAGGAATCATCATTTCTTGAATACTTTCCAAAACGGCTGCGGCAAGAGAACTTATGGAATTTCCTCACGAGCATTGCTAGCTCCTGGCTCAATTCTTCAGTATCACCAAGGCTGCTACCAGAATCCTAAGCTTCGGACTCAGATACGGCCTTGGTCTTCAGTGCACGTGATCTTCTGTAGCTCGGTCCATAGAGATCTCTCTTCTTAGCAAGCTGGAACTCATGAGCATTTAGCCTCTCGAGGATATTAGTGGGATCAAGTGACTTGTAATCAACTCGTTCTTGAATCACAAGTGCGAGTGTATCAAATGAGGTGTCAAGTGATCTCAGCAATTTCTTCACCACCTCATGATCAGTGATATCAGTGGCACCAAGTGCTTAAAGCTCATTTGAGATGTCAGTGAGGCGATCGAAGGTTTGCTGAACATTTTTGTTGTCGAGTCTTTTGAAGCAGTTGAAGAGATTGCGAAGAACATCAACTCGGGAGTCACATTGAGTGGATACTCCTTCGTTGACCTTGGACAGCCTGTCCCAAATCAGCTTAGCAGTTTCTAGTGCACTCACTCTGTCGTACTGACCTTTGCTCAGATGGCCACATATGATATTCTTAGCTTGAGAATCTGGTTGCTTGAATCTCTTCACATTAGTAGCATTCAGAGACGGAGTGACTGAGGGAATGCCATTTTCCACAACGTAGCAGAGATCCTTATCAATTGCCTCAAGATGCATACGCATCTTGTTCTTCCAGTAGGGGTAGTCCGTCCCATCAAAGGTAGGACACTCAGCCGAGACCTTGATCATACCTGCAGTCGACATAACTAAAACTCCAGGCGGTTAAACCAAAACCACACAGAACAAGGGAGTACCTTGCTCTGATACCAATTGAAAGCGCGTTACGTCGGCTAGAGGTGGGGTGAATAGGCGATTTTTATGAATTCTTCACTAAGGAATTTCAGGGTGAGGAAATTCCTAAGCGAAGAACTACTTGCAGCGGAATAAGTACTCAGGTATAAGCAAAACAGAGTAATAACATAGTCATCATGATGAAATGAAAGACAAACACAGAGTACAGAAAGTGTAAACATAGGATAAGCAGGATGAAGACAAAACAGACTGAAGAAATAGGATTGAGGAATTAGAGAAAGTCTTCAGTCAAAGTCTTCAAACAGTAATGATCAGGTTCATCAACACATAACTGAGGAAATGAAAGGGTTGAGGAAATAGAACCAGTTAGCTTGGTGAAGACAATGATTTGGTAGACCAGTTCCAACTGTTGTGACAGTTGTATGTCTGGTTGGAGCGGCTGAGTATTTAAACTCGAGGACACACAGTCCTCACCGTATTCTCCTTGAGCTGAGATCACATAGACCTCGCCCAACAGTAGAGGTAAGTCTTCACAGGTGACTTCCAAACCTTCACAGACTTGGTCACTCGGCAATCCACAATTCCTCTTGGATGCTCAGACCATGACGCCTAACCGTCTGGAGGATACACAGTCCTCAAAGGTAACAAGCGTCAATTCCACATAGGAACAATCTCTTCAATGATGCTCAATCACTTTGGGTTTTGTAGGTTTGGGTTTTCCTCACTTGATGATTTTCGCTCAAAGTCCTTGGAGGATGGGATGCTCTCAAATGATAGGTGTCAGTTTCTCTCGGAGCAGCCAACCAACTAGTGGTTGTAGGGGGTGGCTATTTATAGCCTAGGAGCAGCCCAACATGATAAGACATAAATGCCCTTGTCTGATATGACCGTTAGGTGGTAGGATATTTTGGACAGCTGGCACGTGGCACAACAACGGTTGGATTTGAGGTTCGAATTCCTCAGGGCTATCATGTTCCTCACTATGTAGGCAATCCGCACTGGCGAATTCCTAACTCCTCAGTCAGAACAAATTCCTCAGAGACCAGAAGATCTTCGTCTCTGTTACTGAAGAAATTGACTGGACTAATATGAGATTTCCAATGGCTTCACTCGAAGGATTGGGTAGGTGTAGGATTTTGAGATGAGCATCACATGGAAATCAGTTTCCTTAGTATTACCTCGACCCCCTTTAATAGTATGGTGTTCCCTATGACTCAAGAAGAAGAAAATGAAACTACGAAAGAAAAAGTCTTCACACTTCAGATGCCTCGCATGAATATCAAAGTCTTCAAGGTCACACCAATTTCTTCACTTTCAAAGTCTTCAGGAGAACCAAAGTCTTCAGCGGAAGACATTCATTTTTAGGGGTCGACTTTCACTGTAAATATCAAACTCCTCATTGACTTACAGAGCTCGTGTACACTCACAAACATATTAGTCCCTTAACCTATAAGTCTTCAATACACCAAAATCACTAAGGGGCACTAGATGCACTTACAAAATCGGTTGCACCGAGATGAAAACCTAGATCAACTTAGTGAACTCGGTTTGACCAAAATGTATGTCTCGGTCAGACCGAAATGCACAAAGAGGTTTTGGAAGTTTAAGTCTATGACGAATCAGGGACTCCGAGTGCTCCTCACACAGAGTGGTTCGAATCTGACTTGATCAAACTTTGTGATGTAGCATGAATAGAGTTTGAGATGAGAAAAGCATAGATAGCTAGAGAAGGTTCTTAGGCATTCTTGTCCATCCACTTAGCAAAAGAGAAAAAGAAACCAAACAAACAAAACAACAAGTGGATGTCCTCGAATGAGTAAAATATGCAAACGACATGCTCACACAAGAAAATGGCAAATGAAATATGTAACAAAGCATGCACAACCAATTCTAGCATCTATCATCCTATTGGCGATGACTAGGTTATCTATATATGAGTATATTGACTTAGGAATCAAATGAGAACATTTGATCATAGGTCATACTCATTGTTTAAGCACAAGTCGGGTTACCACTTTTACATAAAGCATTGTTGTGTTCACACCATTCGAGTTGCTTTAGCTCAATTCTTTAGAGTAAAGCTCCCCCTAGATGTGAGATCCCCCCCTAAGAGGGATGGACTAACCTTGGGTTTTGTCGATGATGACTTCATGTAGGTGTTGAAGATGTGGATGCTCAATGTTGTTGTAGATTATTTGGAGCAGTCCATTGGAGTGACTTGCACTTTCAATACCTACACGGGTTAGTCCCCCAAGGAACAAACAAGGATATCCATAGACATAGAGTGATGCACACACAAGTAGATGTCCATGAAAGCATTAGGTTACCGTGTCCCTTGTCTTACCAACAAGAGGGTTTGTGACTCCTTGAACTAGTGCTAGATGTGGAAGTTGAAAGTGCGTTACGTCGACTAGAGGGGGGTGAATAGGCGATTTTTAAGAATTCTTCACTAAGGAATTTCAGGGTGAGGGAATTCCTTAGCGAAGAACTAATTGCAGCAGAATAAGTACTCAGGTATAAGAATAACAGAGCAACAACATAGTCATCATGATGAAATGAAGGACAAACACAGAGTACAGAAAAGCGTAAGCACATGATAAGCAGGACGAAGACAAACTGATTGAAGAAATAGGATTGAGGAATTAGAGAAAGTCTTCAGTCAAAGTCTTCAAACAGTAATGATCAGGTTCATCAACACATAACTGAGGAAATGAAAGGGTTGAGGAAATAGAACCATTTGGCTAGGTGAAGACAATGATTTGGTAGACCAGTTCCAACTACTGTGACAGTTGTACATCTGGTTGGAGCGGCTGAGTATTTAAATTCGAGGACACACAATCCTCACCGTATTATCCTTGAGCTAAGATCACCCAGACCTCGCCCAACAGTAGTGGTAAGTCTTCACAGGTGACTTCCAAACCTTCACAGACATGGTCACTCGGCAATCCACAATTCCTCTTGGATGCTCAGACCATGACACCTAACCGTCTGGAGGATACACAGTCCTCAAAGGTAACAAGCATTGGTTCCACATAGGAACAATCTGTTCAGTGATGCTCAATCACTTTGGGTTTTGTAGGTTTGGGTTTGGGATTTGGGTTTTCCTCACTTGATGATTTTCCGCAAAGTCGTCGGGGGATGGGATTCTCTCAAATGACAAGTGCCAGTTTCTTGCCAACCAGCTAGTGGTTGTAGGGGCGGCTATTTATAGCCTAGGGAGCAGCCCGACATGATAAGACATAAATGCCCTTGGCTGATATGACCGTTAGGTGGTAGGATATTTTGGAACAGCTGACGCGCGGCTCAGCAACGGTCAGATATTTGAGGTTCGAATTCCTCAAGGCTATCATGTTCCTCACTGTGTAGGCAATCCGCACTGGCGAATTCCTAACTCCTCAGTTAGAACAAATTCCTCAGAGACCAGAAGATCTTCGTCTCTGTCACTGAAGAAATTGACTGAACTGATATGAGATTTCCAATGGATTCACTCGAAGGATTGGGTATGTGTAGGACTTTGAGATGAGCATCACTTGGAAATTAGTTTCCTTAGTATTACCTCGACCCCCTTTAACAGTACGGTGTTTCCTATGACTCAAGAAAGAGAAAATGAAACTACAAAAACAAAAGTCTTCACGCTTCAGATTCCTCGCATGAATATCAAAGTCTTCAAGGTCAAACCAATTTCTTCACTTTCAAAGTCTTCAGGAGAACCAAAGTCTTCAGCCGAAGACATTCATCTTTAGGGGTCGACTTTCACTGTAACTATCAAACTCCTCATTGACTTATAGAGCCTGTGTACACTCACAAACATATTAGTCCCTTTACCTATAAGTCTTCAATACACCAAAATTACTAAGGGGCACTAGATGCACTTACAATCTCCCCCTTTTTGGTGATTGGTGACATTATAGGTTAAGTTTTCAATGGGGACAAACATATGAATTGAAAGTACTCAATATTGAGGAATTTGATTGCAAGATATAGAAGAACTCCCCCTGAAGATGTGCATAGTGAGGAATTTGCTTTTGAAGCAATGCACATTTGAAGAGTAGAATCATGGAGATCTCCCCCTATATCTTGTAATTCATACACGCATTTAACATATAGAATGAAGAATTTGAAATGCATGATGAAATATGGTGACTGATGTGATTCAGCATGCATGCATAGCATTAATGAGGAAATAGCATGCAGAAAAACAGAGCGAAAGTATCAAGTCACTATCGGACTTAAGTTTACAACTCAATCAACAAAAGCTTCAGAAGAGCGAGAGTTTCAACTTAACAAAAAAAACGCCCATATATATAGACCCGCTTGAAGACTAACTCAAATTTCTCCCCCTTTGTCACCAAATGACCAAAAGGGACGAAAAATGAGGACTAATGCCCCTGAAGATTTTCTTCACGAGGTCGATGGAGGAGCGTCAGTGTTGTTGCGGTCGTTTGTTGGAGTAGGGCCTGCCGCAGTGTCGTCCAGATCTTCATTTTCATCAGTATCACGGAATGAAGAATATGAGCTGGGCACCAGAGGAGGACTTGCAATTTTCTTGAATTTCTTCGGTGGGGGCTTAGACCAGCCGAAGTCCTGCTTGAAGCCCATCGGCTTGAGATCCTCATCACCGTAAAGGTGAGACAAAATAGCCCAGGTGCGATCAAAAACTTCATTGAGGTAGTACTAGTTCTTCTTCACTGAATTATATGTGGCAGTCATGTTGTGAAGAATTGAACCAAACTGACGTTTTACCCATTTGTGATTGCGATCCACCTATTGATGAAGACTGAGGACAAGCTCATGATTAGTAATCACCCTTGGAGCTGTTGCCTGGGGACTTTGGTTGGATGCATTTGCGGCAGAATCATGACTAGCAGAGTCATCATTGGTGGAGTATGAAGCAGCTTTGCGAAACTATCCATCCAATGGTCAAATACCCTCATCAATAATAGTAGTGGCCTTGCCCTTTTCATCGCCGAGGAAAATGTCCGTTTGAGGACTTCAATTGGGGGCAAGTAGCTGCCATGGTTGAGTGTATCAGCTTTGTAGTTGAGTGAAGACCTTGATCTGAGGAATCTCATAATCCAGGGAGCATAAGGCTTCAACTCAAATGGGGACATTGCAACGTTTGCCAAAGTCCTCATGAAGAAATCATGATAGTTCACGGGAATACCGTGCCTGATGTTGAAAAGCAGATTCTTCATGATGCCAATGACTTCTTCATCATTCGAGTCGTGGCCTTTGATTGGACTCAATGCCTTCGTTAGAATGCGATAGACTGTCCTTGGTACATATTGCAATTCCTTCACAAGGAATTTGGTCCTTGAGGCTTGTCCAGGCTTCAATGGCTTCATCAACACTTGCATGAAATGATCTGACAGCTCAGATTCAGAGTAGATGAGACACGCACCATCTGGGGGAGGACTGACAGGCATGGCATGAAGTAATTCAGTGGCCGGTGCCTTATAGTGTGTGTTCTCTGTCATCCAGTCCAACACCCATGAGTTCACATCTTTAACATTGCCGGTGATGTGCAGCATCGCATAGAATTGAAGAATGAGTGAGAGAGTCCTGGATTAAGGGGTCCTCGGACAGCCGGACTATATACTTTGGACGGACTGTTGGACTATGAAGATACAAGATTGAAGACTTCGTCCCGTGTCCGGATGGGACTCTCCTTTGCATGGAAGGCAAGCTTGGATATTTGGATGTGTAGATTTCCTTCTCTATAACCGACTCTGTGTAACCCTAGCCCCCTCCGGTGTCTATATAAACCGGAGGGTTTAGTCCATAGGACAACAACAATCATAATCATAGGCTAGCTTCTAGGGTTTAGCCTCTATGATCTCGTGGTAGATCAACTCTTGTAATACTCATATCATCAAGATCAATCAAGCAGGAAGTAGGGTATTACCTCCATCGAGAGGGCCCGAACCTGGGTAAAACATCGTGTCCCCTGCCTCCTGTTACCATTAGCCTTAGACGCACAGTTCGGGACCCCCTACCCGAGATCCACCGGTTTTGACACCGACATTGGTGCTTTCATTGAGAGTTCCACTATGTCGTCGCGATAAGGCTTGATGGATCCCTCGATCATCTTCAACGATGCGGTTCAGGGGGAGGTTTTCCTTCCCGGACAGACCTTCGTATTCGACGGCTTCATACTGCGGGCCAACTCGCTTGGCCATCTGGAGCAGATCGACAGCTACGCCCCTGGCCATCAGGTTAGGTTTGGAAGCTTAAACTATACTGCCGACATCCGGGAGACTTGATCTTCGACGGATTTGAGCCCATGACAGGTGCGCCGAACAATCATGACGGACATGACTTTGATCTGTCGTTGGACAGTATTTGGGAGATCGCACCCGCGTTGGCACCGGGAATCAATCCGGGGCAGATCGTGCCTTGCGAGGATGGGTGGATGGACCCCGCCATGGAGGCCGCATACTCATCGGCGTCGGAGCCGAACACTGATCCCACCTCCTGTGAGAGTGGCGTTATCGGACCCCCGGACTCGCCTCCGACTGCAGGATTCGAACCGTGTGCGTCCGTGCCTATCAAATTATATTGGGCACCGGTCATGGAGTTCACCGCCGCGGATATTTTTCACCACTCACCCTTGGGTGATGTGCTGAACTCATTAAGGTCTCTATCCTTGTCAGGAGACTCTTGGCCGAACTATGTCCGGCTCGAGTGGGGAGCGAACGATGAATAAATTCGTCCCCCACCCACCACCCACTTTATAACCACTGTCGATGATTTAACCGACGTGCTTGACTTCGACTCCGAAGACATCGATGGCATGGACGACGCTGAATGAGAAGAACGGGAACCACCGCCTACAGGGCGTTGGATCGCCACCTCATCATACGATATTTATATGGTGGACACCCCTAAAGAAAACAATGGCGATGAGGCAACGGAAGATTACCCCTTGGGGAAGCAATCTAGACACCGGCGTCATCGGCGCCGCTCCAAGCCCCGCCACAGCAAAAACAGTGATACCGACACAAGAGATAATAATCCGGATGGTGCCGAAGATGAAGACAATCCTGCCCAACCAGGCCTCGAGATGGCCGAGCAAGAGGATGGGCAAGCTAGCCCTAAAGAACATGCAACTGATGGAGAATCAGAGGATGATAATTACATGCCTCTCTCCGAAGATGACGTGAGCCTTGGCGACGAAGAATTCATCGTGCCGGAGGATCCCGTCGAGCAGGAGCGCTTCAAACACTAGCTTATAGCCACTGCAAAAAGCCTGAAGAAAAAGCAGCAACAGCTTCAAGCTGATCAAGATCTGCTAACTGACAGATGGACTAATGTCCTGGCCGCCGAGGAATACGGACTCGAGCGCCCTAGAAAAAGTTACCCAAAGCGTAGGCTGCTACCTCAACTTGAGGAGGAGGCTTTAAAGCCCACACTACAAGCGCATGATGCGGCCGGCCGGCCACCCCGTGGCCGTGACAAAACGGCGTACCAGCCCAAAGTCCATACCGCATCCCGTGGCCAATCAAACAATAACCCTAAAGCCCGGGGCTATACGAAGGACCTGCGAGATGTATTAGAAAACAAAGCAGGACAGTCAAGATCGATCTACGGATCACGAGGATGCGCCCCAACGCGTGACAAGATTCATCACACCGGATACACTAACATATCAGGCCGGGCCGAACACAATGAAGCCTGGCACAAAGGCGCCACACATCCCCTATGCTTGACTGATGAAGTAATGGATCATGAATTCCCGGAAGGATTTAAACCCGTGAACATTGAATCATACAATGGCACCACAGACCCTACGGTATGGATAGAAGATTTTTTTTTCACATTCACATGGCCCGCGGAGATGATCTACACACCATCAAGTACCTCCCACTAAAACTAAAGGGACCGGCTCGGCATTGGCTGAATAGCTTGCCGGCAAACTCCATCGGGAATTGGGAGAACTTGGCAGACGCATTCCTTGATAACTTCCAGGGCACCTACGTGCGCCCACTGGATGCTGATGATCTAAGTCACATAACCCAGCAGCCCGGAGATTCAGCCAGGAAATTTTGGACCCGGTTCCTAACCAAAAAGAACCAAATTGTTGACTGTCCGGATGCCGAAGCCCTAGCAGCCTTTAAACATAACATCCATGACGAATGGCTTGCCCGACATCTCGGTCAGGAAAAGCCAAAGTCCATGGCAGCTCTCACAACACTCATGACTCGCTTTTGCGTGGGCGAGGATAGCTGGTTGGCCCGTAGCAACTATACAGCAAGCAATCCAGGCACATCGAAAGCTAAAGATAGCAACAATAAATCACGGCGCAACAAACACAAGCGCCGCAAAAACAACGACAATGGCGAAGACACGACAGTCAGTGCCGGATTCAGCGGCTCCAAGGACGGTGAGCGGAAGAAACCATTCAACAAAAGCAATTCAGGCCCATCCAGTCTTGACCGCATACTCGACCGTCGATGACAAATTCATGGCACCCCTGGAAAACCAGCCAACCACACCAATAGGGAATACTGGGTCTTCATACAAGCCGACAGGTCAGACGCTGAAAACAAGGGGAAGGGGTCTCAAAGCGACAATGACGACGAAGAGCCCCGATCACCGAATATAGGAGGAAAGATGATATTCCCTCCCGAGGTGAAAACAGTGAATATGATATACGCAACCCATATCCCCAAGCGGGAAAGGAAGCATGCACTAAGGGACGTCTACGCGATGGAGCCAGTCACCCCAAAATTTAACCCATGGTCCTCTTGTCCGATCATTTTTGATCGCAGGGACCATCCTACCAGTATCCGTCATGGCGGTTCGGCCGCATTGGTCCTTGACCCCGATTCCACCTCACACAAGTCCTTATGGATGGAGGCAGCAGCCTGAACCTGCTTTACCAGGATACAGTGCGCAAAATGGGCATCAACCCTTCAAGGATCAAGACCACAAAAACCACCTTTAAAGGTATCATACCAGGTGCAGAGGCCTGTTGCACGGGCTCAATCACACTAGAAGTGGTCTTCGGATCTCCGAACAATCACCGTACAGAAGACTTAGTCTTCGACATCATCCCCTTTTGCAGCGACCATCAGGCACTGCTCAGACGAACCGCATTCGCTCGGTTCAACGCGGTGCCACATTATGCCTACCGTAAACTAAAGATGCCCGATCCACGCGGCGTCATCACGGTTAATGGCAGAAACAAATTCCCCCTCCCGGCCGAAGAGTCTACCACCACTTTAATAGCAAGAACAAGGAACGGCACCTTAAAGTCGAACCTCGAGTGGAAGGCAAAGCTCCCGGACACCACCAAAGGAATCCAAACTACTGCGCGGCAAGATAGCCCGGCCCGCCCGGAGATAAATTAAAAACACTCCGGACAAGGGTAGAACAAGCCACATGCTGCGGCTCAACCGCCAGGTGGCGCAAAACCATTTCTTACATTTTCTTTACAGGTTCACCTCTATGCAGGTTATGATGGACGGCGTGGGAACAGCTCGAGCGCGTTAGGGAATCTCTAGATATTCCCCTGTAATCATCCGACTACACCCCGGATCCGAACACAACTCCCACAGGCCTGGTATCAGCAGGTTCCGCAATCATATTCCTTTTTATCACATCACCTGTAATAATACGAATTGACGTATTATTGTAGGACCTTGAGAAGAGGTGTCTATAGGGGGGGTGATTAGACACTAAGTACCAAAGTTGCAGTTTTTAAGATTCTTTAAGTTTAAGTGGAATTTAGGCACAAGTTTAACATTCACAATACATATCAAGCAAGCATGCAAAGAGTGTATGAGCAGCGGAAAGTAAAGCATGCAACTTGCAAGAATGTAAAGGGAAGGGTTTGGAGGATTCAAACGCAATTGGAGACACGGATGTTTTTGGTGTGGTTCCGATAGGTGGTGCTATCGTACATCCACGTTGATGGAGACTTCAACCCACGAAGGGTAACGGTTGCGCGAGTCCACGGAGGGCTCCACCCACGAAGGGTCCACGAAGAAGCAACCTTGTCTATTCCACCATGGCTGTCTCCCACGAAGGACTTGCCTCACTAGCGGTAGATCTTCACGAAGTAGGCGATCTCCTTGCCCTTACAAACTCCTTGGTTCAACTCCACAATATTGTCGGAGGCTCCCAAGTGACACCTAGCCAATCTAGGAGACACCACTCTCCAAGAAGTAACAAATGGTGCGTTGATGATGAACTCCTTGCTCTTGTGCTTCAAATGATAGTCTCCCCAACACTCAACTCTCTCTCATAGGTTTTGGATCTGGTGGAAAGAAGATTTGAGTGGAAAGCAACTTGGGGAAGGCTAGAGATCAAGATTCATATGGTAGGAATGGAATATCTTGGCCTCAACACATGAGTAGGTAGTTCTCTCTCAGAAAATGTATGCTGGAAGTGTAGGTTTAGTCTGATGGCTCTCTCCACAAATGAAGAGGAGGTGGAGGGGTATATATAGCCTCCACACAAAATCTAACCGTTACACACAATCTACCAAACTCGGTGGGACCGAATCGTTAAACTCGGTCAGACCGATTTAGCAAATAATGTGACCGTTAGGGTTTTCGGTGGGACCGAAATGCAACTCGGTGAGACCGATATGGTTAGGGTTAGGGCATAACGTAATCTCGGTAAGACCGATTACACAAACTCGGTGAGACCGATTTTGGTAATAAGCTTTCCAGAGAGTTGGTCAGGCAAACTCGGTTTGACCGATTACACAAACTCGGTGAGACCGATTTTGGTAATGAGTTATCCAGAGAGTTTGCATTGTAATCTCGGTAGTACCAATTGCTCTAACTCGGCAAGACCTATTTTGATAATGGACATACACACAGAGATTACAATCCCATCTCGGTGAGACCGAGATCCCTATCAGTAGGACCGATTTGCTTAGGGTTTTTGGTAGTGGTTATGACTTTTGGAATCGGTCGCGCCGGATAGGAAGAATCGGTGTGACCGATTTTGGCTTTGGGTTTAGGTCATTTGTGGAAGTGGGAAAGTAGCTGAGGGTTTTGGAGCATATCACTAAGCACATGAAGCAAGAGGCTCATTAAGCAACACCTCATCCCTCCTTGATAGTATTGGCTTTTCCTATAGACTCAATGTGATCTTGGACCACTAAAATGTAAAATGAGGAGTCTTGAGCTTGAAGCTTGAGCCAATCCTTTGTCCTTAGCATCTTGAAGGAGTTCCCACATCCTTTTGTCCATGCCACTCCATTGTTTAACTTATCTGAAACATGCTAGATAAAAGTGTTAGTCCAACAAGAGATATGTTGACATTAATTACCAAAACCACCTAGGGAGCACTTGTGCTTTCAATTACTCAAATACAACATGTGGATTTATATGATGCTCACCTATTCCTATTTCTTATTTAAAATTCCTTTGTTAAAAGGCGGCTGCTCATCACGATATGCCTCAATAAGCCAGGGGCTTCATCACGCCCATATTATGGTAAAAAAGTCCGAACACCTTCATGGTAGTTCAGCACCCCGAACTTATAGCATTATATGCATCAGCTCCGAATCATGTCTTGGGTCAATAGTTGGGTTTGCCCGGCTCCTATGTTTTGGTACCTTACATTCCGCTATATCGGCTAAGGTAGCACTGGGAGAACTACTGCGATTGTGTCCCGGTTCCTCCGGACGAGCACCTCAGTAGAGAAAGCTGAAAACTGACTGTCATGATGTAGCGAGAGCTGGTCAGCTGTTCGAGAGGTTCTAAAATCTTTAAGGATTTCTTACGCATAATACTATAACCAATGCAACGTGCGATGGATCGGCCTTCTCCGATCAGGCGCTTATAGAGCCCCTCGTGCAGACTTCCGAACACTAGGGGCTGCGCCTACCATCCTCGAAACAACTCCTATGGCTAAGTGAGAGTGATAAAGCCCTATAGTTCGATTGCCTGGTTTGTTGTGATGAACACCTCCTTCAGGGACCCAAAACTGGGATAAACAGTGCTCAGGTTTATCCCGAACACTCTTGTACTCACTACGTAGGTGCGGAAGCCGACGACTGGCCGACTCTTAGAATTATTATATACAACGACCGCACAGGATGAAAAACATTCATACGACAAAGCAGTAGATGATAAGAATGCTCTTGTTAAAATATTACAACGGACGAACTCGACCGTATTCATGGAAATATAATGTCCTTGGTGCATTGCTCCGCTGCAAGGCTAGCTCCTTTTAAGACACCTTCATAATACAGTTCAGGCTTGCGGTGCTCCTTCCCCTCCGGCGGTCCCTCGGTCATCAACTTCTCCGCATCCATCTTCCCCCAATGCACCTTGGCACGGGTGAAGGCCATTCACGCACCCTCTATGCAGACCGACCGCTTGATGACTTCGAGTCGAGGGAAGGCACCTACAAGCCACTTCACGAGCCCGAAGAAGTTGCTTGGAATCGGCTCAGCAGGCCACAGCCGGATAATTAAATCCTTCGTGGCTAATCCGGCTGCCTTGTGCAGCTCGACCAGCTGCTTCAGCTGATCCGAGAAGGGCACCGGATAATCCGGCGCCAGATACCGCATCCAGAAGATCTTATCTGCAGTATTCCCCCCTTCAACTTGGTAGAATTGGGCGGCATCAGATATGCTGCGAGGTAGCTCCGCAAATACCCCTGTATACATCCAAACTCAAGATTGTCAAATTTGATTTTCTCATTTCCTATACTTGCTTTTTACAGAAAAAGCCTTACCAGCCACAATCTTCCTCGCCTCCTAGATTTCCTTCAGGGCACCTTGGGCTTCGCCCCGGGCATCACTTGCGGCTTGGCGAGCCTGGGAGAGTTCGGATTCTTTTCCTGCTAAACTCTGCTCCAGGGTCTCGCATTTCTGCACGGCCTCTTGAAGCTCTCGATCAGCCTCAATAACTCTGGCCTCGTGCTTCTCACGGAGCACCTGCTCGGCGACCGCTTTCCTCTCGGCTTCGGCCAAAGCCTTCTTCAAGGTCTCAATTTTGGCCGACGCCCCTAGAGCACATTACCAAAAGATTGTTATTATGCACACTCATCCTTACGTGCTACATAAACAAGGTTTCTACATACCTTGATTATCCTCCAGCTGTCTCTTCCCTTGGCCAAGTTCTCCTTCAGCCCGCTTCAGACTATGCCTCAGGCCGGATACTTCCTCAGCTTGAGAGGCCACAGTCGCTACGGATACCTGCTGATTAAAAAGAGTGATAAATATCATCAAATGAGTCTCCTGCGAACATGAATTTGATCCCCTGTCCGGTTCTCTCCTTCACCGAACAATGTATCAGGGGCTACTATCTATACCATGACATTCTCCCAAGAACTCATAAAACATACCTCAAAGCCTCTTATGAGGCTGACACAGGATTCGTTCAGTCCACTCTCAGCGGACTAAATCTTCTCAATCACCACACCCATGAGGGCATAGTGTTCATCAACGATGGAGGCACCCTTCAGCGCCGCCAATAAAGTACCCGGCGCCCCTGGTTGAACAGAGGCGGCCGATGGATGGGACTCGTGGACCTTATGGGTCTCTAGATTCATGTCCGGCTTGGGTCCGGATTCAAGATGACCTCCGTCGTCGACACCCATGGGATTTTTCTCTCCCGTGTAACCGGCCCCAGAAGTATGGCCTCCTGGTGCCGCTTTCGCGACCTTCTCCCCCCCTTCATCGCCTGGGTCCTTCTGGGACGAAACCTCGATTTCGTTCCTGCGTTTGGAAGAAGAGGCCTTCAGGGGTGTCCCACTCCCCATAGCGTCCAAACCCAGCAGATCCTCTGACGAGGATTGCTCGGCGCGGGGCTTCGCTGGACTGAAAAAGAAAAGCGTGGCTTAGATTAGAATGTGGTGCCATGACAAGTCCGGACGCATGTGTGTTTTCGGTTATGCTTACGACTTCACCAGGGGCTCGGCCCTGGGATCCCACTTTGGGCTGCTATCGGTGGCGCCGGTCGACTCCTCTTGAAGAAGAGTTTTTTCCCTCTTAGGTGAATTGGCCTCCAAGGAGCTGGAGGCCGTTCTTTTCTTCTTTCCCCCTACGGGGGATTCGTCGTCCTCCTCCCTGTCCTCTTCGGAGGAAGAATGGGCATTAGAGTCTTCGGATTTTGTGTCCGTGGTACCACGGCGACGAAGGCCGCCCTTGGTCTTCTTGGCCGCTTTCTCGATCTTTTTCTTCGGCGCCTTATATGGCGCCGGGACCAGCATCTTTGTCAGGAGTGGGCCGGCCGGTTCTTCTGGCAGAGGGGTAGGACAGTAGATCCGCCCCGCCTTCTTCGCCCAGCCCTAGGAAAAATGATGGGAAATACGTTAAGTGTCTCCCTGAGTATGTACGGACAGAATGCATGAATTATCAAACATTTAGTTGCTTACCGAACTTGCGGGGCGGGACAGCTGGTATCCGCGCTCCTCGGCGAAGTCCGACCACGGTTTGCTAGACTTGAAAAGCACCTTCCAGATGTCCTTGTGTGTATAGCCAAAGAGCTCTGACAGGGTCCGGTGCTTGGCCGGATCGAACTCCCATAGACTGCAAGCTCGGTGTTGACATGGAAGAATCGGGCGAACCAACATCACCTGGACTACATTGACGAGCTTGACGCTCTTGTCTTCCATGTCTTGGACGCGAGTCTAAAGCTCTGATAGCTCGTCAGACGAAGCCCAACTCAGGCCCTTCTCGTGCCATGGCGTAAGTCGCAGGGGGGCACCGGATCAAAACTCCGGAATGGCGGTCCACTCCTTGCCATGCGGCTCGGTGATGTAGAACCACTGCTGCTGCCACTCCTCGACAGAATCATTGAAAGTCCCTGTCGGCCATGTGACATTGGGCATCTTGCTCACCATGGCGCCTCCGCATTCGGCATGCTCGCCGCTCACTACCTTGGGCTTTACATTAAAAACCTTCAGCCATAAGCCGAAGTGCGGCGGAACGCGGAGAAAGGCCTCGCACGCGACTATGAATGTCAAGATGTTGAGAAAGGAATTTGGGGATAGATCATGGAAATCACTCCCGTAATAGTACATGACGCCGTGAACAAATGGGTGGAGGGGAAACCCTAGCCCGTGGACAAAATGAGGGAGAAATACCACCCTCTCATGGGATTCCGGGGTGGGGACTATCTGTCGCGCCGTCGGAAGACGGTGGCCAATTCTCTTGGCCAGATACCCGCCCCCCCGAAGCTTTTTGATGTCCTTCTCCCGGATAGTAGAGGCCATCCATTTGCCTCCTGCTCCAGATCCGGACATCTTCCGGAAGCCTTTTTGGGCAAAGAAGAGAAAGGCTTGGGCACTAGGGCTCGGGCGGAAAGGAATAGACGAACAGGGAGGGGCGTGGGTGAAAGGGAAGACTCTCGTCCCTTTATAAAGGCAGCAAATATCCCGTGCCTTCCCACTTGCCCGCTAAAATCTCTTATTTCCCAAGTGCCACGATTGATGTTGCGGTTGGGTTCCCCATACCCGTATTGATGAGGATCCCGTGATAAGGGGACACGATATCTGCTTCGACAAGGCGTGCCGCTAAAAACCGCTTCGCGATATGAGTGGTGGCCGGTTGTGAAAAACGGTTCGAATAATGACCGAACCGTGGTGTGATGTCATGCTATAAAAAGCTGTCAGCAGATTAGATTTGTGAAATATTATACTCTCTTCGGTGGAATGTGGAATTTGTTTTGCAGAGCCGGACACGATCCTTGTGTTCTAAATCTTCTATGGAGTATTCGGAGAAGGAACCCGCCTGGCAATGCCGAAGACAATATGCGTGCCGGACTCATCATCATTGAAGCCTGCTTCAGGGGCTACTAAGGGAGTCCTGGATTAAGGGGTCCTCGGACAGCCGGACTATATACTTTGGCCGGACTGTTGGACTATGAAGATAAAAGATTGAAGACTTCTTCCCGTGTTCAGATGGGACTCTCCTTTGCGTGGAAGGCAAGCTTGGATATTCACATGTGTAGATTTCCTTCTTTGTAACCGACTCTATGTAACCCTAGCCCCTCCGGTGTCTATATAAACCGGAGGGTTTAGTCCATAGGACAACAACAATCATAATCATAGGCTAGCTTCTAGGTTTTAGCCTCTACGATCTCATGGTAGATCAACTCTTGTAATACTCATATCATCAAGATCAATCAAGCAGGAAGTAGGGTATTACCTCCATCGTGAGGGCCCGAACCTGGGTAAAACATCGTGTCCCCTACCTCCTGTTACCATTAGCCTTAGACGCACAGTTCGGGACCCCCTACCCGAGATCCGCCGGTTTTGACACCGACAATGATTTCTTCATTCCAATCGCAAATGTCAGTGCAGAAATTGAGCAGGCCAGCATCATGAATGGCAGCGAGGACTAGCGTGAAGCAAGGTAGTGATTCCATATCCAAGTGAGGAATATGCTCATGATCGAAGACTTTATCCTTGTTGAATAGCACTGAAGAATAGAAATTTGCTTGACTGGCTATCCAGAAGCGCTTCCTCCTCAAACGAGCAGAATCATGGGGATTGTAATCAGTGAAAAATACATGCTCATTGAAGAAGGCATCAGCCTTTAACTTCGGAGTTTTGGAGAATGGATTCTTTAGATGTGGCTGAGGAGTGTTAGTGATCTGAAGAATAACTTCTGGAATGTCAATTTCTGGAGCCGTAGGCTGAGGAATATCTTCTGCTTCAGTAGCAGCCTGGGCCTCCATTTCTTCAGCAGCATTTTCATCAGCACTAGTGGCTGGAATTTCTTCATGAATGGAAGGGGTAATGTGGGTTTCTTCAGAGCCCATCTGAACTTATGTTGGTGCTGGGGATTGAGGAATTTGATGTAGTGGTATGAACAGAGGAGAGTTGGGGTGTTGACTATCCCAAAAATCATCGTTCATCACTGGAGTGGTGTAGCCAATGTCCACATCCTCATCCACTTCCATTTCTTCAACGCCGGCCTCTTCAGCAGTGAACTAAGGTGTTGGCGATGATACCTGGGGAGTTGAAGTGAAAGTCTCAATTTCAATTTCTTCATCCATCTGCTCTGTGGAAGCAGCAGAGGGATCTTCTTCGGCAGATTCTTCAGGAATCTGATATTCTTCACCATAAGGAACAAGTTCCTTTGATGGCATGCTTGCAAGAGGAACAACATCAATGGGATTGTCCATTGAACTTGTCAAAATCTTCGCCTTCTTGGGGGCCAAAGATTCTGAGGCAGCCGATGCTTTCCTCTTCTTCAGACCAGCTCGCTCCGCAACTTTGGTTTTCTTCACTTCCAGAGCAGAAGGAAGAATTGGGCTTGGTGTTGGTGCAGGCAGAGCAGAGGGAGTAGGATCAATTTCTTGAGGCACAACTGATGTAGCTGGCCTGTCTTGAGCAATATCTTTAGGCGCAACAACAGAGTCTTCAGCTGGCCTGGTAGATTCTTCAGGCACAACACTAGTGGTTGCCCTGGCAGTTTCTTTAGAGGCTGGAATTTCTTCAGCAGCCCTGTTACTTGCAGTTTCATCAGCAGCCTGATTTTCATCAGCGGTGCTGGCAATTCCTCGAGTGGCTTGTGCAGATGCTTCAGCCGGAATGACTTCAATGTGCACAGGAGCAGCAGCACTTGAAGTGAATTTCTTCGTCAGCTTGACGAATCTGATCTGGGCACCCTGCCATTCAGCCTTGTAGGCGTCAAATTCTTCGCTGAGCTTTTTGATATCAGCTTGCAGTGCAATGAGCTGCTCAGGTGCCGAGGACATTGTCCTTTAGATACCGCTGCTTCTTGTACTGCGCTTTCTTAGCCACTCTAGCTTGGTCATACTTCCACTTTTCTTCAGCAATGAACGCCGTCACCATGTGACTTTGTCCAGGAGTGAGGCTCAACTCTGGCATTGGAGCAGTGGGATCTTTGTGCCAAAGATCGATGAAATCGAGGATCTTCTTCGGATCCAGAAGAAGGGGCACAACACCCCCTTTGGCTCTAGCGGCCTGCTGCTATCTGTCCTTGATGATATCTGCTAATTCATCATCATCAGCTTCATCATCATATGGAGTTTGAAAGACCACCGGCTTCTTGTGAGGACTTGGTCTAGTGCCTCGTCCAGCAGTGGCCTTGGTCTTCAGTAGAGTGGGACCGGTTGATGAAGGATGAGCTGAAGAACTTGCTGAAGCTCCTGAGGTAGTTGATATGCCAGTGGTTCTTTGGCATGTGGCGAGATGCACGGGTGCTGAGGACTTTGCCAGAGGAGCTGAGGGTTTTGAAACCCGAGGAATTTGTGCAGCTTGAGGAATTGGGGCAGCTTGAGGAATTTGCCTTGGTGGTACTGAGGAGATTGGCCGCGAGGGCATTGAAGAAGAACTTGGCCGTGAGGGCATTGCTGAGGAAGGTGGTTTCTTGGCTGGCTTCTTTGGCATAGCCTTCTTGCTTGAAGAAGCCTCAGCAACGGCAGCGGTAACAGCAGAATCCTCATTAAATTTCTTCACTGCTTCTTTGGCCTGCTTGGACAACTTAGCTTGCCGCCTGGCCCATTCATCAGCATAATCCTCACCACGTTTAAGGCTTGTTGGATTAGCTCTTTGGCCAGGTGCCAGAGGAGGTCTTGAGCATGGAGGGTTAAGAGCGAATTTCTTCATGTATTTGGGAGTGACGTATCTGTACTCCCTCCACTCTCTTGCCCATCTTCTTTCAATCCTCTGAATGTGCACTTTGCGCTCATTCTTCGTCTCCTTGCCATGAGTTGCCTCATCAGGCGTGCAGTACCCTGCATAGATGTCCGCAGGGATCTCAAAAGCAGTATTAACTTCAAGCTTCTTTCCTCCTTTCTGAGGCCTTTTACCATCTGCCATTTTCTTTAGCTCAGGAATTTGCACAATCGAGTTCTCTGAAGAAGTATGCAGCTTTTCTTCGAGGAACGCTGCAAATGAGTTAAGTTGATGAGAACCTAGTGATTTAGGAGCAAACATGTCTACCTGTGAACAGAGTATAGGTGCGAAGAATTTGGAGAGGTCATATGCGTTCTCAAGAAGTTTTTGCAAAGCTGAACAAGTTTGAGGAAATTGACTCGATGTGTCTTGAAGAATTTCATTAAGCATTCTTTGACTTAGGTTCCAGAGTTGTGCGGATCTTGAGATTCACACAATTGAGGAATCATGAAGAAAAACGTCACTTAGAGAAACAGATCAAGAGTTGAAGATTTGTGCTAGGTGTTTAGAGTGGAGGTTGAAGAATAAACACCTTTTGAAGATTTGATGAAAATCATTAGTAGAATAAATGCGGTAAAAGTAACTTTTAATTACCCTTGATGAAGAACACGACGAACATGAAGTGTAGATTTGGAAGTTCATCGGCTCGGATCTTCCACGCCCTAACTTGGCGGAGGAAGACGTCTACGGCGGCGGCGGAGGGAAGATTTCCGTGGCCGGTGCAAGTACGACAGCAATGAGGTCGAGGCAGTGAAGCTCTTCCTCACCGGCGACGATGGAGGTAGCGGCGGCGCTAGGGCTTGAGAAGCTCGAGCGAGGGAGTGAGGTCGAGCGGAGTAAAAGTGAAATGAGGAAGGGAAGGGGATATTTATAGCCGAGGTGAAAAATTGTTCGCCCGAAGAATTTGGACGAACGTACCCCTGACCCTTCTCATTCGCGCGACATGTGTCACCCACGTACTGAGAGGTGGAGATCGTGTGAGATCATGGGTGAATAGATAAGTATACCGTGGAATGCGTAACGATTTGAGCGGCAAAAGCCGAAAATTCGAACAAGAATATTTTAAAGTTGCGTTCGCAATTTCTTCAGCTGACAAGGACACAACGAAGAATTTGAATGAGTTTGAAATAGAACGCACATGAAGAATTTGTGAACAGACTTGGTTGAGTTTAGCATAGAGGGGGAAGGGTCCGATCACATTCACTTAGCAGAAAAGTCAACTTGAAGAATTAGCAATAAGTGAATGCTGTAGAGGACGTAAACTCATATATATATATATACACGGAAGGAGTGAAGACAATGCAAAGTTGAAAATTTTGAAAAACTGAGGAATTTAAAAAATGAAGAAAAACTCAAATCGGAGAATTTCAACTTTGGTTGGTGGCATAACCCACTGTATAAGAAAGTTGATTTCAGACACCGCGTACAATTCTCGTAGGGTTCTGAGAATCAATTTCTTCATTAATTTCTTCACACTTAGAGGGTTAGTCTTCATTGATTGAAGAAAAACGTTACTTCGTGTGTTGCACATCTAAGTCATCAAGTCAGCATAAGTGTTAGGATGTGTGTCCTTTTAAAAGAACATTCGAAGATTCTAGGATATTTAGCTCACACCGCAACTTGCTAAATCTCTTCTCATCCAAGATCTTTGTGAAGATATCAGCCAGCTGGTCTTCAGTACTTGCATGTTCGATGGAGATGTCGCCCTTCAACACATGGTCACGAAGAAAATGATGACGAATCTAGATGTGCTTTGTCTTAGAGTGCTAAACTCGGTTGTGTGCAATCTTGATGGCACTCTCATTGTCGCAGTAGAGTGGCACATTCTTCACGTTGATGGCATTGTCCTTGAGTGTTTGCTTCATCCATAGTAATTGAGCATAGCAAGATCCAGCAGCAATGTACTCAGCTTCTGCAGTGGAGAGTTATACGCAGTTCTGCTTCTTCGAGGACTAACATACCAAGGATCGTCTGAGGAAATGACATGTGCCTGACGTTGACTTGCAGTCCACCCGATCGCCAGCATAGTCAGAGTCTGAATATCCAATGAGATCAAAGGAAGAGCCCTTGGGATACCATAATCCAAGTGTTGGTGTGTGAGCTAGATATCGAAGAATATGCTTCACAGCCTTATGGTGTGATTCCTTCGGTGTAGCTTGAAATCGGGCACACATGCAAACACTAAGCATAATATCCGGCCTAGATGCACATAGGTACAATAAATAGCCAATCATGGAGCAGTATACCTTTTGATGGAAGTCTTTACCATTTTCATCAGTGCATCGATGGCCATTTGTGGGCATAGGAATATTGACGCCTTTGCAATCTTGCATGCCGAATTTCCTCAACACATCCTTGAGGTATTTCTCCTGAGATATAAATATGCCATTGTATTGTTGACGAATCTGAAGACCTAAGAATAATTTCAATTCTCCCATCATAGACATTTGATATTCTTCACTTATCATATTGGAAAATTCATCACTGTAACGTTGGTTAGTACAGCCAAAGATAATATCATCAACATATATTTGGCACACGAATAATTCATCATCATATGTTTTGGTGAAAAGAGTTGGGTCAAGTGAACCAGGTTTGAAGCCTTTCTTTATGAGGAATTCCTTCAGTGTGTCATACCACGCCCGAGGTGCTTGCTTGAGGCCATAGAGGGCCTTGTTGAGTCTGTAGACGTGATCTGGAAATTTTGGATCCGCAAAACCTAGTGGTTGAGCAACATATACTTCTTCCTCAAGCTTACCATTGAGGAATGCACTTTTCACATCCATTTGTTGTAAGATGATATTATGATGGTTAGCGTAAGCAAGCAATATGCGTATAGCCTCAAGTCTAGCAACAGGTGCAAACGTTTCATCGAAATCAATTCCTTCAACCAGTGTGTAGCCTTGAGCTACAAGACGAGCCTTATTCCTCACCACGAGGCCATTTTCGTCTTGTTTGTTGTGGTAGATCCATTTGGTACAGATGATGTTGTGCTTGCGTGGGTCTGGTCTCTTGACAAGCTCCCACACATTGTTGAGCTCGAATTGATGCAATTCATCTTGCATGGCTTGAATTCACTCGGATTCCATGAATGCTTCATCTACTTTAGTGGGCTCTGTGATAGAGACAAATGCAAAATGCCCACAAAAGTTAGATAAATGTGAAGCTTTTGAGCGCTTGAGGGGACCTGGTGCACGAATGTCATCGATGATCTTCTCAATTGCACTTCGTTTGCAATGCGAGGATGTGCGGGTTGACGACTTTGCTTAGGCCCAGCAGTTTCTTCAGGATCACTTTCTTCAGCAGCACCAGCATGATTTTATTCATGATCAGGAATGACTTCTTCTGCAGATTCTTTGGTAGGGATGACATCCTCAGTAGCTTTGAATCCCTATTAGAACAGGTTGCTCAAAGGTGTCGCCTGTTCTTCCATCAAATATTCTGCTTTTTCCCGGGTACTCGGGTTCAAATACCCATGGATTTTTTGTTTCTTTACTGGCTTCATATAATTCTGAAAACACAAGTTTTCTTGAAGCCTCTTGCTCATATCTCTCATCAAAGGGTGCTATTATATAATGTTTCTTTAGCAGATCCCCCGTTAATCCGAGCAAACTTTCAAATATTTGTCCCACATTCATTCGGGAGGGTACTCCTAAGGGATTGAAGACCATATCAACGGGTGTTCCATCTTGCAAATAGGGCATATCTTGCCTAGGCAAAATTTTGTAAATGATCCCTTTATTCCCATGTCTTCCAGCTACTTTATCCCAAACTTTGATTTATGGATTCCTCAGGTGACATTTCATCTAGCACAAGAGGTAGGTGCTCTCTTTGCGAGCCATTAGTTTCATCGAACCGCACATCTACAGTTTTAACAACCTTGTGATGATTGATGTTGAAGACTCTGTAGGTGTGCGAGTCCTTTCCGTAACCAAGCATAAAACCCTCATGTGTTTTCGGTGCAAATTTAGAGTGATGGTGAGGATCTCTAATCCTGCATTTAGCAACGAAGACTTTGAAATAACTTACATTGGGTTTCTAGTCAGTGAGGAGTTCATAAGAGGTCTTTTTGAAGAATTTGTGAAGGTATACCCTGTTGATGATGTGGCACGCAGTATCAATTGCTTCAGGCAAGAAATGCTGAGGCGTCTTGTATTCATCAAGCATAGTGCGGGCCATCTCAACAAGAGTCCTGTTCTTGCGCTCCACGACGCCATTCTGCTGAGGAGTATAAGGAGCAGATAATTCATGAGTAATACCAAGCATATCGAGATATTCATCAAGGCCAGTGTTCTTGAACTCGGTTCCATTATCACTCCTGATATGCTTGATCTTCACACCGAAGTTAGTGGAAGCCCTTGAGAAAATCGTCTGAAGACTTCCTGCACTTCATTTTTGTAAGTGATGATATGCACCCATTTGTAATTAGAATAGTCATCAACTATGACAAAGCCATATAATGATGCAGAACTAGTGAACATGGCATAATGAGTAGGGCCAAATAGATCCATATGAAGTAATTCAAAGGGACGAGAAGTGGTCATGATAGTCTTCGAGGGATGCTTGGCTCTGGTGATCTTTCCAGCCTCACAAGCCCCACAAAGATGATCTTTGAGGAATTTGACACCCTCGATGCCAATGACGTGGTTATTCTTCGCGAGTGTATGCAAGTTCCTCATCCCAGCATGACCAAGTCGACAATGCCATAACCAGCATTCTGAAGCTTTTGCAAGTAGACAGGTGGCAGGCTGTGGTCCTGCAGAGAAATCAACAATATACAAGTCTCCTTCCCTAAGCCTTCGAAGACTTTCGAGTTGTCAGATTCCACTAGCACAAGGCAGCGAAATTTGCCAAAGACAACAACCATATCAAGATCACAAAGCATCGAGACACACATAAGATTGAATCCTAAGGACTCAACAAGCATGACCTTGTCCATGTGTTTATCCTTTGAGATTGCAACCTTACCTAGACACAATAACTTGCTTTTGCCTTTGTTAGCGTAGGTGATATGCTTCAGATGAGATGGTGACAAATCAGTGTCCATCAACAAGCTCCTGTCACCAGTCATGTGATTTGTACATCCATTATCGAGGACCCACTCGGTAGCTTTGGGTTGTTCATCCTGCAGATGAATTAGTGCAACTTACGAACCCATATACTTCATCAGTGAAGAATATGATATCAATTTCATCAATAGTAACAAATCTAGCAATATGAGGACGTGAGAAATGAATGATTCATTTCTTCATGATTAGCTTGTGTCCTTTAAAGCACATTCAGGTTTCCAGCAAATTCTTCAGACGATCAAGTTCGTCTGGAGACCTAACCCTGCATAAGAGATTAGTTCTTTTTCTTCACCACCCACATTTGGAGGGGTGGCAAAGATTTCATCATTCTGCGAGCTCCATAAGAAAATGATGGCATAGAAGCCAGTGCACTTCGTTTCACAGAAGAGTGGTTAGGATAAGCATATGAATAAGCAGAGAAATTCTTCGAGGACTTATGAACATAATGGTTTGAACAATAATGCACATATTCATGGCCCTTAGACTTTCCCTGCGAAACATAAGTGTTAGCACGATGATGTTCATATGAGGATTTTGATCCGCGTGAGGAATTTGATCCATATGAGGACTTGGATCCATATGAAGAATTTGATCCGGGGTTCCTATTCTTCATGGGTGGTGTCATGATGACATTCACCTGAAGATTTTCAAGGCACCTTTTAGGAACCCAAATTTTCTTCATAGGGGGACCGTTCCTGCAGTTTGTTCCAACATATCGAGCAAATACTTCACCATTCTGATTCTTAAACAGTTTATAGTTGGAGTCAAATGACTCATCAGAGGAATGTGAAGAATCAGAGGTAAAGCTAGATAAAGTGCATGGATCTACAGGAGGTCCTTTCGCAGCAACCCATGAGGTTTTGAGATACTGCTTAGGTTTCCAGTAGGTCCCATCAGCATTGAGTTTCCTCTCAAAGGCAATACCCTCTTTCCTAGGGTTCCTGTTCAAGATCTGCTTTTTGAGCACATCACATAGAGTCTGATACCCTTTGAGGCTTTTGTAAATGCCTGTCACATGCAATTCCTTCAGCCCTGCATTATCGTCAGTGATACATGTGGTATCCTCAGATGAGGAATTTGTAACCACAGAGACAGTTGAAGAATTTGCAGCAATAGAAGCATTTGAACATTCAGGTGAGGAATTAGCAGATTCACGCTCAATGCATTTCAGACATGGTGGTATAAATTCTTCCTGAGCGGAACTGATCTGTTGAGCAAGCAATGAATCGTTTTCCTTTTGAAGATCTTCATAACTCGCTGTTAACTTCTCAAGATCTTGCTTTCTCTGAAGAAATAAGAAAGCTTTTCATGATCAGTTAAGAGAGTGTTATGATGATTTTGAAGGTTGTCAAACCGAGTTTGAAGTCTTTGAAGATTATCTGTTAGAGTCTCAGTTCGATTCAATTCCTCACCCAACAGGTCATCGCTTCTGTCTAGTTGATTTTGAATCTTTTCTAAAGCCTTCTGTTGTTTAACAGCAATTTTAGCAAGTTTTGAATAGCTAGACTTGAGATTTCCATCAGATTCATCCTCACTACAGTTAGAGGGGGAATGTTTGAGTACATTGGCACTTTTTGCCATGAAGCAATAGGTGGCAGCATAGTCATCGAAGCTCTTGTCAGCAGATTCGGGGAAGTCGTTTTCTTCAGTGTTGAAGATGGACTTGCTGACGTAAGCAGTGGCGAGTGTTGACATGGTTTTTGACCAAAACAAAATAGCATGCAAATACTGTACCAAAAGTTAGATAAATGCGAAACGTCAAAAATCCATTTTATAATGAAAATGATCAATTAAAAAATATAATCAACCGCTCAAATCAACGACCGACAAAAATAGGCATATTATATATTCGAACGTTGATAATGCACACTTTAAACCGACAATTATAAAATATGGCAAAACAAATTTGTCTTGTATGTACGTGCATCGTTGCCGACGGATGCTGATTTAAATTTCACCGTCAAGGACGACGCCAATATTATCGAAGCATCAGGCAGTATGTTCCTCCATCAGAAGAATATTGTTGTATCTTAACCGATGCACACGAGATATAATTTGATAGAGAAACCAATCATAAGGTTGATCGTTGCGTAAAAAACCATTTAAAAATAATGGTATGATATATTTTTGATATTACGAACATTAAAAAAAGCCGATGATTATACAATAGGACCAAAAACGTCTAATTTTGTCATAAGAAAATATGGAGGATGCATGGCGTGTATGCACGCAATACCGATGTGGAGTTCTAATATCGGTCTAAAATCCCAGCGTCACATACGGCACGAATATTGACAAAGTATAACAAATGAGGACGCGGCCCTATTAAAATATCACTGCATATACAAAATGGATATAGAATATAATCAATGACTAAAGGAAATATTAGCATCAATCAAATCTGTGGCTGGGAAGTGCTTGCATTATGCGCTGATACATTCCAGCTAAGCGTACATGTATGTGGGAAATCTGTGTAATAACCATGCATGCATGAAGCTCTAATTAAACAAGTTTTTTTTAAGGTGAAACTAGGGATTTTATTCAAAGTCCAAAACAGAAGGAATACAAATAATGTCTGGTAGGATCCCTAGCCACATGTGGCGACCCGCCGGGAGCGACGACGCTGCCTTAGCCAAAGCATGCGCCTCAAAGTTCGACTCTCTTCTCTCAAAATAGAAGCTAATCTTTACAAAATCTTTCATCCTCTCATTGATCTCACTAAGCAAAAAAGCATAAGAGGCATTGGCACCTCTCTTGATGTCTGTGACAACTTGCATGCAATCAGAGCCTATTATCGCATGTGAAACATTGAGATCCATGGCCAGAACAAGAGCTTCATTACATGCATGGGCTTCAAGGCTTGGAGCATCAACTAGTCCGTCAAGAACAATTGCCGAAGCTCCCAAATAATTTCCAAAACCGTCCCTACACACTGCCGCTACCGCCCCTGTGGTTCCTCGGCGAGAGATCGCGCCGTCCACAGTTATCTTCACACACTCCTCGTCATCAGGTGGCCGCCATCTCGTTGGCCTATGTTGGCTAGCAGGTCTCGGAGCAGTCGCTCTTTCAGCATTTGCCATTCCAAGTTCTTCAAGATAGCGGTTAACGAAACTGAAAGTTGATAATGGACTTTGATGCTCATTGTCATGAATCGCTCTCCGCCGAGCCCACCATATAGCCCACATCGTGACAAGGATCTTGGCTAGATCATGCTGTTGTGTGCTCTCAAGCAGCCAGAATAACCATAGCCTCGCATCCTCAGTTCTATTTGATAACATGTGTTCGAGGATATCTTCATCACTCAAAGCCCAAACACATCTGGCCATGCGGCAGTCGAACAGGGAATGCCTCCATGAATCCGCTTCCTCATTGCATATAGAACATGCCGGTGAGGTCGCCATCTTCCGCCTATGGCGTACTGTCCCCGTTGGCAATGACATGTGAGCCAACCTCCATACAAACACTTTAACTTTTGTTGGGATTTTAACTTTCCATATTTGAGACCATGCTTTCTTCTCTGTCTCCTTGTTAGATATGCTCGCTCGGTGTTCAAGCCACTCCTCGCGTTGGTGTTTGATTCCTGAGATCATCCTGTACGCCGATCGTACTGAAAAAAAACCCCTCTTATCGTAGTGCCAAGCCCAGAAATCTTGTTGCACTCGGAAACTGAGTGGAATATTCATAATCACATCGACATCCGGTTTCACAAAATTCTCCACGAGGCCTGTTCTGCTCCACGTCCTTGAGGTCGGATCAATAAGCTCCGAGACCCATTGTGGGGGATCAGGGGATATCGAGCATAAAGGTTTTAACGCGTAGTCCCTCGGTAGCCAGTTGTCACGCCAAATATTCGTGTTCTCCCCCGTGCCGATCCTCTTTATCAGGCCCAAAGCAAGAACATCTCTTCCTTCTAACAGCGATCGCCAGACCTGGGATGGATGCGCTCCCAAGGTCGCATCAAGAATTGTTCCTTCCGGGAAGTATCTTGCCTTCAGTACCCTAGCACTTAGTGATTGTGGCTCATGCAGGATCCTCCACACCTGGCGTGCTAATAGTGCAAGATTAAAAAGCTCAATATCGCGGAAGCCCATTCCTCCCATATATTTTGGTTTGCACATTGTTTCCCAAGATACCCAAGCCGGCTTCCGCTGCCCTTGTTTACTACCCCACCAAAACTTCCTCAGGAGGCTATTTATATGCTCACACAGACCCCGCGGTAGCTTGAAACACGCCATAGAATACGTTGGTATTGCTTGAGCGACAGATTTAATAAGGACTTCCTTCCCTCCCGTAGACAAGCACTTCTCCATCCAACCCTGAACATGCTTCCAAATTCTGTCTTTGAGATATTTAAAACAGCCCTCCTTGGCTCTACCTACATCACTTGGTAAGCCCAGATATTTCTCAGACAACGCCTCAGTATGAACATCGAGCACATTTTTTACTTCCAGCCGGGTTGCCTCTGAAACTCCCTTGCTGAAATAGATAGAAGATTTGTCCATATTTATACGCTGTCCTGAGGCATCGCAGTAAACTTTCAGCAACTCGTTCACCTTAGCTGCACACACACTCGTTGCTTCAAAAAATAAGAGGCTATCGTCGGCAAACAACAGATGGTTTACTTCCGGTGCAGATGCTGCTACTGAGATGCCCCTCACATCCACACCCTGAGCTTTCAATAAACACGAGAGCCCCTCTGCTGCCAAGAGGAAAAGATACGGGGATATTGGGTCCCCCTGACGAACACCTCTGGAGGGCCTGAAATCATCTAATCTTCCACCATTAAATAACACAGAAAATGAAACTGATGACACGCACCTCATCACCGCTTCCGTGAACACGGGACTAATCCCCAATTTGAGCATGACAGCTTTAAGGTAAGGCCACTCTAGCCTATCGTACGCCTTCATCATGTCGAGCTTGAGAGCACAAAACCTGTTAGACTTGATCTTCCTTGCCTTCATGTAATGGAGACATTCATATGCCACTATAAAATTATCGGTTATAAGACGTCCAGGAACGAAAGCGGATTGCTCTTCGGAGATCACATCTGGGAGGATTACTTTCAACCTATTGGCTAAGACCTTTGACGCGATCTTATAGATGACGTTGCAAAGACTTATAGGCTGAAACTGTCCTAGAATTTTCGGACTTGCAATCTTGGGAATTAAAACGATGAACGTACTGTTGATATCCTCCGGTGCGTCCTCTCCTCGCAGCACCCTCTTGATCATGCCCGTCACCTCATCTCCACAAAGCTCCCAGTGCCTTTGGAAAAAATGAGCTGGGAAACCATCAGGACCGGGAGCCTTGGTTGGAAACATCTGAAACAGTGCCCCCTTTATCTCCTCGTTCGTGAAAGGCGCATCAAGTTTAGCATTCGTGTCCCCATTAACTCTCACAGGGATGTGAGATAGTACCTCCTCTATGCCAATGATACCCTCTGATGTGTATAGGTTCTTATAGAAGTCAGTTGCCATCCCTGCCATCTCGTCCGGATCCGAACACATAGATCCATCTGAACGTTGAAGCTGAACTATCCTGTTCTTTGCCCTCCTTGCACTTGCTTTCTTCTGAAAATATTTTGTATTGATGTCTCCTTCCGAGAGCCACTTGATGCGTGAGCGCTGCCTCATCATTATTTCTTCTCTGTAAGACAACTCCACCATCCTGTCCTGAACCTCCTTCTCCTCACAGTTTGGGCCAACACGATCTGGTGCAGCTCTTAGGGCCGTTAGTTTCATCCGGAGATCCCGCAACTCTTGGCGTACAGACCCAAAAGTCCTTCTTCCCCAGGTTTTCAATTCTGCTGCTACCGTACTCAGTATATCGGCCAGCGTTACAGCCGTAGTGGCTGGTTGTTGTTCCTTCCATATTTCCTCTACATGATTTTTGAAGCTCGGCTCCCTCTCCCACATGCACTCATATCTGAACGGTTTTCGCATAGTCAGCCGCACCTCACTTGTATCAAGCTCGTTACACAACAAGATGGGACTATGATCTGATTTTGCCGCCGTCAAATGCTCCACAGTGGCGAACGGAAACATTGATGACCATGCCGGACTAGCCAAAGCACGGTCCAGCCGAACACGGCAGAAATCACCGCCAACAATCCGCTTCTCAAAGGTCCAGTCTAGGCCCTTGTAACCCAAGTCTGCCAGCTCGCACACATCAACCGCCTCTCTGAACCCAGCGATCTGAGCAGCGTCGCGCTCATTTGGTCCAAACTGCTCCTCCGGTCTCAAAATTTCATTGAAGTCGCCCAAGCATACCGAAGGCAGTGAATTCTCGCCTCGGAGGAATTTCATGGTGTCCCACGTTTTGTACCGTAAGCTCCTATTAGCAGCCCCATAGAAGCATGAGAGCGGCCAAGGATCCTTCCCTGGTTCTTTCACCACCGAGTCGATGTGGTACTGCGAAAAAGTTTTTATTTCAACCTCAACATTATTCTTCCAATACATGCATAAACCTCTACTCCTCCCACTACTACCTACTCCAAAGCTACTATCAAAACCTAGTCTACCCGCCAAACCTTCCACCCGGTACTTTGCAATTTGCGTCTCCACAATACATAGCACCATCGGCGCACTTGCCTCCACTAGATCGTGGAGCTCACGAACCGTCGCGGGATCGCCAATCCCGCGACAGTTCCAACATAAAGTCCTCATCGCTCTCGGCGGTCCTCCTCGCGGGAGGCCGCCGTTGTTACGTCCATATCATCCATCTCCTCCCCCCCCCCCCCCCCCATCTTGCTTCCTCCTCTTGATCACCTGATTCTTCTCCGGTGTAGAAACCACTCCCTCTTTGTGTGCTTCTGAAGTGGAGCCCTCAATCAAGAGAACATTCCCCGCAACTCTGCCTGCAAGATTGGGCACCGGCTGTCCCCTGATAGATAGACATTAATAAAACAAGTGGGTTAAGAAGCCCATACGCTGGCTTATACCCAAGGGCCCATAGATAGACATTAATAAAATATTAAACTATTCTAGTGTCCAGAGCCCACACGATTGACTAGAACTTGGCCTAATTAAACCCATACCGGCTAATTAGAGAGGTTGCCAGGCAATTAGTGATTAAAAAATAGAGGAAAAGGAAGGGAGCCAGCCACTCCCCACGATCGTGAACATGAACCCACGATCTGGACGTGGGCGCGCGGGCTTGAGCCAAAGCCTTTGGCTATTCTCTGCTCTCCCCTATAAATACCCCCCCCCCCCCCCCCTCATTGGTTTGGGGTTGGGTTCACATACTCCTGGGTTCTCTGGTCGTATACCCTCCTCTCTAGTAGCAATATTCTACTACACATCATACTACACACAAAAACACACCATGAGAAAAGTAAGCAAGGAGCAAGGGGAAGAACCTTGGTTGGTTCCAAGGAGGAAGAAGGTGAGATTTGATGCTACTCTCATGCCCTTAGTTTCGGCAGTTTGATTCGGAGCAAGGAGTCCTCTCTATTCATCCACGAAATCTTGTCCTTAGTTCCGGCCGTTTGGTTCGAATCAAGGAGATCTCTCCCTTACTCATGAATTCTTGTCCTTAGTTTCGGCCATATTGGTTCGGATCAAGGTTCCCTTTCTCCCTCACCCATGAAATGTTGTCCTTAGTTTCAGCCATTTTGGATCGGATCAAGGAATACATATGCATGAAATCACACCTTAGGTTCGGCCTTTTGGTTCGGATCAAGGAATATGCACATCATGAAATTATACCCTTAGGTTCGGCCTTTTTGGTTCGGATCAAGGAATATATAAACCCACAAAATCATGCCCTTAGGATCGGCCTTTTTGATTCGAATCAAGGAATATGCACTTCATTAAATCATGCCCTTAGGTTCGGATCAAGGAATACATATGCTTGAAATCACACCTTAGGTTCGACCTTTTGGTTCGGACCAAGGAATATGCACATCATGAAATTATACCCTTAGGTTCGGCCTTTTTGGTTCGGATCAAGGAATATATAAACCCACAAAATCATGCCCTTAGGTTCGGCCTTTTTGGTTCGAATCAAGGAATATGCACTTCATTAAATCATGCCCTTAGGTTCGGCCTTTTTGGTTCGGATCGAGGATTTTACATACTACATGAAATCAAGGAGTAGCATATTTTTCATATAGAAATCTTGTCCTTAGTTTCGACCATTTGGTTCGAATCAAGGATGCATATTTTTCTTCACGCAGACATGTCATGTCTAGGGGACATATAAAATGCTCTAAGCATGGGTTCTTTCATGTGAATTCCATGACATGAGCCACGAAAAATTTCTAAAATACTCACAAGGCACATTTCGTGCATGGGTTCTTTCTCGTGAATTCCATGGCACGATGCATAAAATGACTAAAAGTAAACTATGACATGATATGGGTTTTCACTCATGCATTCCATGGAGTGATCCACAGAATGAATGAAATGAAAATTTTGATGCTATGACATGGGTCCCTTGATGAATCCCGTGGCAGAAGTCATAAAGTAAAGAAAATGCAAACTACCCTATGACATAGGTTCTTTCATGGATCCCATGGCATAGTAAAAATTGTATTATGGCGTGGGTTCTTTCAAACGAATTCCACGGCATAAATCATCAACCAAACAAAAAAGAAATTATGCTCTAAGCATGGGTTCTTCAAAAGGAATTCCATGACACGAGTTACAAATATTGAAAATACATGCATACATCCTATGCATCAAAATATGGGCCCAAATCAGGCCTGGCCAAAATCAACCTTCATTTGCACCATAACATAAATGAGGTCGATCACGAACAAAATATGTTGCATGCATGGTAAAGAAACATGTGACATCATATCAAACATAATGTCATTGAAGAAAACCTACGCGGATAAACTTCAAGTTCCCCCAGGTTGGAGTTCAGCGTTGATCGCGAGGAGGATTTTTTTATTGTAGCATATTGTAATAGGCATGTGATGTAATCCTATGTAATAGAAATGTTGGAATTCTTAATCAGGGGTTTTCTCTTTGGAGATGTAATTAACAGAATTTTTATGTAAATGTAAGAGTTCTGGAAATAAAGTACCTAGAATGTTTGATTCTATTTTTATTTTATGCATCTCAATTTCACTCTGTATCAATGACGTGGACGCGTGTTTCACGCCCGCCATTTTCCCTTCATCAGATTCTGGCACGCCCAATGGGACATATTTCTCCCCTCATCTTCGAATTCCGACAAAGGATTGCAACATATAAATTTCTAAAGTACATGAACTATATAAATATTGTGTATGATAAATATACTCAAAGAAAACTGATATAAAGTTTTCTTTATTCGAAGGTATGGATGGTCAAGTGCCGCAATCGGTCACGCTCTGCATTGGTGACATTTGGCTTGATGTGCCAGTTGGTCCATGTGCAGCTTCAACAAATCAGCATCTGTATAATATGACTGCATCACCAACTAAACATGACCAAGGAATGAAAGTCTTCTCTGCACTCAAGTTTGGGGGAAGTATGAGGGTAGACAAAGAAGGAAAAGGGAAGACAATGGACAAACTCCACTATGAGCAACCTATGAATGGGGGCAATACCATGATTATATTTCCCTTCTCATCATTTTTGCATGGGAGGACGTCAAAGGTTCAGAAGAAAGTTCAGGTTGATGCTTCAGAGCCTATTCTTCTGCTGACCAATAAATCAATTGGAGAATGCTCTGAGACGGTTCTCAAGTTTTCCCTCAAAAGCAAGAAAAAGCACCCCAATTCCCATGGCTATGAAACATGTCATGTGAACCCAACATTTACATTGTCAAATCCCTTGTTGTCATCAACACCCGTTGCATATGATTCCTCTCTGACTTTGTTTGAGTCCATGTGCCCTCAACATCAGCGAAGAAATGTTCGCCATGTCAACCTTCACAATATTAAGGTCGGCAAAGTCCATGTCCAATTCCCCAATAGTGTGGACAACAATCATCCGGATCGCCTTTTTCATATCAGCAAGGGCGGTATAAGAATTCATACTAGGGTGACTAGAAACCCTTCAACGGTTGTTGCCTTCATTAAGTTCATCTGGAAAAAGTATCTTAATCACGCCAAGTGTCGTGTTGTCGGCCTTGACTGTGAATACACTAGATATGTCTACAGCAAAGAGCGCAAGAAGCTTCCACTTGAGCAACAAGTTGCTCTCTCTAATCAAGAGCCACAATGCGCTGCTGTCTTGCAGCTTTGTGTGGGCAAGCATTGCCTAATTTACCAGCTATACCAGGCTCATGCCAGAAGTTTCATCCCTCCACTTCTGCGCAACTTCCTTGACCATGATACAATCGAATTTGCGGGTGCCGCCATTGGCAATGACATAGAAAAACTCAAGTTCTATAACTTGGGTATCAGAAAACCTGTTGATGTGCAGGGACTGGGTATCAAGGTTCCTAACCAAAAAGCAGGAAATTTGGCTTTATTGGAGAAGCTAGCAAAGATGGTTGCAAACATAAGTCTTAACAAGGACAAAAGCATCACTGTCAGTCAGTGGGAGAAGTCCAACCTGGACCATGACCAGATCAAGTATGCATGCTTGGATGCCTATGCGAGCTTCGAGGTTTATAGGCGACATTCCAACATAACCGGTTATCTTAGAACTCGTTGAAAGGTTTGTTCCTAGGTGAAATATGTAAGGAAAGGTTGTTTAGTCTTTATCAAACAAAAAAAGATGTACATGACCGCCATTTCTTTATATTATGGTTATGCCTATTTCACTGGATGCATTTTTAATATGATGATGCAAGCAAACAAATGTTCTTGTGTCATCATAATTTTTTCCTGTAGGAGACGAGTGAACTCTGAATAGAAATGATATAGTATTGCACTAATGCTTGCAATACAAACATTGCCACAGTAGTTGCACACTATGCACTAAATTTAGGTTTCTAAATTTTTTTGAAGCAAAGTCAACGAACATACTCCAATACCTTACGAGTATAAGCTATGGCATAAAAACAAACATACTCCAGACCCTCAAGAGTATAAACTGGGGCACACAAAAAAATTACTCCAATAACTTACGAGTATAAACTATGACGCAAAAAAATCATCAAACGTACTCCACACCCTCAAGAGTATAAACTGGGGCACACAAAAAAATTACTCCAATAACTTACGAGTATAAACTATGACGCGAAAAAAATCAACAAACATACTCCACACCCTCAAGAGTATAAACTGTGGCACACAAAAAAAATTGCTCCATACCCTCAAGAGTATAAACTGGGGCATACACAAAAAATAAGACTCCAACGACTTATGACTATAAACTGGGATTAAAAAAATCAAATCATCATAATCATTCCATACCCTCACGAGTCTAAACTGGGCACCAAAAAATATACTACTCCAACAACTTACGAGTCTAAACTGTGATGCAAAAAAAACACCAAACATACTCCAATACCTCACGAGTATAAACTGTGGCATAAAAAACAAATATTCTCCAAAAACTTATGAGTCTAAACTATCTCTAAAAAAACAAAAATATATTACTCCAACAACTTACGACTTTAAACTGCGACATAAAAATCTATCACTCCAATAAACTTATGAGTATAAACTGTGACATAAAAATCTACTCCAATGCCTCATGAGTGCAAACTATGGCATATATAAAGAAAATATTACTCCAACAACTTATGAGTCTAAAATGTGATGCGGAAAAATCGTCAAACAAACTCTGCAGAAAAATCATGAAACAAACTCTGAAATAACGTGAGTATAGATTGTGTCATATAAATAAAATTTACTCCAAAATCTCATGAGTTTAAACCACGTGATAAAGTATAGCAATTTTAATCCAATAATTTATGAGTATAAATTACGACATAAAAATATATTACGCTAATATATTACGAGTCTAAACTATGGCACTACAAATAGAAATAAACTGATGCTTCAAATACCTTACGAGCTAACTATGGTCAACATGAGCAAATTTATGTGATGAGTGAACAGTGTGGTGCACTAAGAAAATACGAACCATGCTTCAACTACTCAAGACATCAAAATCATTTTTTAAATGGTTATAACGACGAGTCGAACATAAGGAATGACATAGTTTCCCATCTCGAAGTAAAATGCTATATAAAAAAGGCAAAATAAAATGAAACACAAATATGAGAATGACTCATTCCTATCAATTTTGAAGAAGGAATGTGTGCTCCATGATGATCTCTATGCTTGAATATTGTTGGTTGCTTCCATGATGGGCCCAAAGGGGATACTAGCGCCAAGAAGGTGGTATCATAAAAGAGCACAACCATGCTCAAAAAGTTTTCAACACCCCCAAACGGATGCAACTCCACTGAAAGTAAATAAATATGCAAGTTTATGGGAGAAGATTCAAAAGAGTGCAGGGAGCAAGTTTTATCCTGAATCTCCTATAGTACTAAGCATGACTTCAGAAAAATGTTCTCTACAGATGTTGGGAGAATATTCGATCCAAACATCTCCTAATATGTAGGACTTGTGAGACGTGGAAATGGAAATTTGTTATGGGTACCCCGTGGCGCGCGGGAGGGAAGCTCATCTACAACACTCCCATATATAACTTTATGCAAGCACATGAATATCCTACCCCAGGAGGTTGGGGGAAAATCAACCTTACCTTATCCAATATGCTAACAACAAAATCATCCAATGATGTCCAAGGCTAGCCAAACACATTATATTTTAAGGTTTAAGGCATCCAAAAATGTCACATACATATCACCTTTATATTCATGGTGAATGCCAAAACCTCTATCGAGGAATGAATGGGTAAACTTCATCTCGCACTTCAGCAAAAGTGGGAAGAGATTTATGAATCTTGAAATCATTTGGCTACTAACATATATAACAAAACGAAATACATCATGGAGTCGAGGCGACCATCCATATCAAGACTCATTGTGCATATAAACATGCATACTGCATCATGAGGCCAGGGTACATCAAACCCTACAACATGAGCTACATAAGACAAAATACTCTGAATCACATGAGTATAATAAGATGTTCAAGGCAACATGAGTATGGATTGTTAGCCAAATGTACAAAAAAAATTATAAATTTATATGTACTCCAACATCTTAAGAGTATAAACTGTGCTGTAACAAATCAACGAAAATTAAATATTCACCAAAAAAATTTAAGTTCAAACATGTGCACCTAGGAGTAAATACTCCTAACATCAAATTAAATAACCATATGTCTAAAAGTGCTCCAATGCTTTGAGAGATAAAACTGCAAGCATACATTGTTCTCTCTAGCAAAAGGTGCAAGAGCAAAATCATATTTCGCCAAAACTTGCCTCACCAGCTCAAACTGGAAATGCAAGTATGCATAAAATATCATTGTCTTATCAGCCTACAAAATGATTTATCTAAATTTCAGAAGTGTTTCTGGAAAATAGCAGAAGCACTCATAATCAAGTGGCTAAAGCCCACCCAGGAGTACCACCGAAATGAAAAAAGGATCAATTACGCTCTTTTGTTTCGTTCTAACAGAAATATGTTAACAACAAACAATTTCTTTTGTGAGATCGTAGAAACTCAAAGAACAATCAATTTCAAACATATGATCCAATGCCATATCAACATAAGCCAAGTCATTGAAATAACTCCCTAATGCTTAACAAGATAAAAGTATAAGCATGGATATTCTATGTATAAAAAATGCCTACTCTTTCATGAGTCTAGCGAGAAACCAAACTAATGGCATCATATTTTCAAAAAAAAGGTCACGTGAATTAACAAAAAAAATAACAGTCAATAAATATGATCAACTTGACAAATACATACAAAAGGGATACCATTAAAATATGGTGGTAAATCAAGAGCATTGGGATAGGGGCACCATCATCCAAGGATGCTACATGTGAAGCATATATCCAATGGCATATAGGGAAAATGCACACTCAACATCTAGTGCAAAAATAAATCCCTCCCAAGAGGTTGGCGATAAATCTAATCTTGCCATATCCTAAAATACTGGGGGCAAACCCATCAAAATCTGTCCAAAATAATCATATATATACATATATACATATATATATGTATATATATATATATATATGTCAATTCACATGCTTTCGAATTTCTCAACGAAAAAGTGGTGGATGAGCTCCTACCATGATCTTTCATATGGTATATAATGCTAAGGGTGCATTGTAGTGCAACCAGACATCAAACACAGTGACCTTCAGGTTACATATGTTTATACCAATTTTCATGCAGAACAAATTCTGCGGGTTGAGGAGTGACTTCTGTTGAGGAGCAGTTATCTCAATTAAATGTTTCTTCCATTAAAACTAGGAAGAATCTGCACACCTTGGAAATAAATAACACATCCTCAAGCATAGAAAATTATGTATCTTCTTGTTCCACTCTTGAGATAATAAAATATGTGATTTCCCAGCAAGCTAAGGCTCAATATATAGAGATATAGCATGCCAACTGGCCAAGGTATGTCAAACCATACCCTCCATATGGTGGTTTGTCTCCTTTTCCAATCGAATGTTAACATATAGCTCATATAGTTGTCGCGTACCAAGATTCGACACGTACCAAAGCTATATTCTTTTCGACAGTTGTTCAAATTTCATCGGGACTAATTGTGTCATTGATACAAAAAAAAGTACAACCATGTTCGATCAGGACTCAAAAAAAAATGCAAGATGTCCTTTTTGGATATTTTGTAACACACAAAAAAATATCGCATGTTTCCCCAAATTGGCTTATATACAGAGAAAAAGCTAAATAAAATTGCTTTCTAAGTTATTATTAGGTGGAGAATTTGAGCCTCAGTGTGAAGAACAATTCATTGAGGTTGGCACAATATGGATGTCCATGGATAGTGTCCTACCAAGTGTGTTGGCACTTACAAGGGGTGTGACCAATCACTTTTGAGGACTTGGCCCTGAAAGTCACCAACATAGGAAACCACGAAGAAAAAGTTTCTCATCAAATGACCCATGACTACAAACAGTCAGAGTTACGACTAAAATGAACAAAAAAACATACCCCAACATAAATTATTTGCACCATGCAAACACATCGACAAAAAATACTTCGATGTTACACAAAGCATGATTCGCTAGCCGCATGACTACAAAAGCATGATACGTGTATCCTTCATATGGAAAATATAAACTCCCAGGCTATACGAGTGTAAACTAGTAGCCACATGTGATAAAAAAAATATCAACTCCCAGGCTATACGAGTGTAAACTAGTAGCCACATGTGATAAAAAAAGAAATATAACACTCCCAGGCTATACGAGTGTAAACTAGTAGCCACATGTGATAAAAAAAGAAATATAACACTCCCATGCTATACGAGTATAAACTAGTAGCCATATATGAACAAAAAGAGATATAATGCTCCAATGCTATATGAGACTAAACTAGAAGGGTCGTGTGAAACTTCGAACACACATAGAAATGCTCCAATGCTATATGAGCCTAAACTAGAAGCGTCATGTGAAACTTCGAACACACATAGAAATGCTCCAATGCTATATGAGCCTAAACTACAAAGGTCGTGTGAAACTTCGAACACACATAGAAATGCTCCAATGCTATATGAGCCTAACTATAAGCATGTTTCAAAAATGTTTAATTTGATCCAACCTTCATGAGTCTCTAATCTCCCAATGTTAAGTTGTGCGCTCCAAAAAGAAAAAGTTCCAAGACTAAATTGAAATAAAAAATGCACTGTGTACATAAAAAACTGCACATCCATGTATAGCTAGCATACATTTGAGTAAGTTCCGATGATAAAAAAAATCTAGAGCCCACATTCAGACTGAAATACTGGAAGCACAAAAAAAGGTTGTCTAGTTTCGAGCTCTGGACCCGAAACAAAATATCTCTTCGGACCCAGACCTTGAGGGGCATCTGTTGACATGGTTTTTGACCAAAACAAAATAGCGTGCAAATACTGTACCAAAAGTTAGATAAATGCGAAATGTCAAAAATCCGTTTTATAATGAAAATGATCAATTAAAAAAATATAATCAACCGCTCAAATCAATGACCGACAAAAATAGGCATATTATATATTCGAACGTTGATAATGTACATTTTAAACCAACAATTATAAAATATGGCAAAACAAATTTGTCTTGTATGTACACGCATCGTCGCCGACGGATGCTGATCTTAAATTTCACCGTCAAGGACGACGCCAATATTATCGAAGCATCAGGCAGTATGTTCCTCCATCAGAAGAATATTGTTGTATCTTAACGGATGCACACGAAATATAATTTGATAGAGAAGCCAATCATAAGGTTGATCGTTGCGTAAAAAAAACCATTTAATAATGAAAGGGAACAATTTAAAAATAATATTATGACATATTTTTGATATTACGAACATTGAAAAAAGCCGATGATTATACAATAGGACGAAAATCGTCTAATTTTTGTCATAAGAAAATATGGAGGATGCATGGCGTGTATGCACGCGTTACCGATGTGGAGTTCTAATATCGGTCTAAAATCCCAGCGTCACATACGGCGCAAATATTGACAAAGTATAACAAATGAGGACGCGGCCCCATTAAAATATCACTGCATATACAAAATGGATATAGAATATAATCAATGACTAAAGGAAATATTAGCATCAATCAAATCTGTGGCTGGCAAGTGCTTGCATTATGCGCTAATACATTCCAGCTAAGCGTACATGTATGTGGGAAATCTGTGTAATAACCATGCATGCATGAAGCTCTAATTAAACAAGTGGGTTAAGAAGCCCATACGCTGGCTTATACCCAAGGGCCCATAGATAGACATTAATAAAATATTAAACTATTCTAGTGTCCAGAGCCCACACAATTGACTAGAACTTGGCCTAATTAAACCCATACCGGCTAAATAGAGAGGTTGCCAGGCAATTAGTGATTAAAAATAAAGGAAAAGGAAGGGAGCCAGCCACTCCCCACGATCGTGAACATGAACCCACGATCTGGACGTGGGCGCGCGGGCTTCAGCCAAAGCCTTTGGCTATTCTCTGCTCTCCCCTATAAATACCCCCGGCTCATTAGTTTGGGGTTGGGTTCACATACTGCTGGCTTCTCTGGTCTCCTACCCTCCTCTCTAGTAGCAATATTCTACAACACATCATACTACACACAAAAACACACCGTGAGAAAAGGAAGCAAGGAGCAAGGGGAAGAACCTTGGTTGGTTCCAAGGAGGAAGAAGGTGAGATTTGATGCTACTCTCATGCCCTTAGTTTTGGCCATTTGGTTCGGAGCAAGGAGTCCTCTCTATTCATCCACGAAATCTTGTCCTTAGTTCCGGCTGTTTGGTTCGGATCAAGGAGATCTCTCCCTTACTCATGAATTCTTATCCTTAGTTTCGGCCATATTGGTTCGGATCAAGGTTCCCTTTCTCCCTCACCCATGAAATGTTGTCCTTAGTTTCGGCCATTTTGGATCGGATCAAGGAATACATATGCATGAAATCACACCTTAGGTTCGGCCTTTTGGTTAGGATCAAGGAATATGCACATCATGAAATTATACCCTTAGGTTCGGCCTTTTTGGTTCGGATCAAGGAATATATAAACCCACAAAATCATGCCCTTAGGTTCGGCCTTTTTGGTTTGAATCAAGGAATATGCACTTCATTAAATCATGCCCTTAGGTTCGGATCAAGGAATACATATGCATGAAATCACACCTTAGGTTCAGCCTTTTGGTTCGGATCAAGGAATATGCACATCATGAAATTCTACCCTTAGGTTCGGCCTTTTTGGTTCGGATCAAGGAATATATAAACCCACAAAATCATGCCCTTAGGTTCGGCCTTTTTGGTTCGAATCAAGGAATATGCACTTCATTAAATCATGCCCTTAGGTTCGGCCTTTTTGGTTTGGATCGAGGATTTTACATACTACATGAAACCAAGGAGTAGCATATTTTTCATATAGAAATCTTGTCCTTAGTTTCGGCCATTTGGTTCGAATCAAGGATGCATATTTTTCTTCATGCGGACATGTCATGTCTAGGGGACATATAAAATGCTCTAAGCATGGGTTCTTTCATGTGAATTCCATGACATGAGCCACGAAAAATTTCTAAAATACTCACAAGGCACATTTCGTGCATGGGTTCTTTCTCGTGAATTCCATGGCACGATGCATGAAATGACTAAAAGTAAACTATGACATGATATGGGTTTTCACTCATGCATTCCATGGAGTGATCCACAGAATGAATGAAATGCAAATTATGATGCTATGACATGGGTCCCTTGATGAATCCCGTGGCAGAAGTCATAAAGTAAAAAAAATGCAAACTACCCTATGACATAGGTTCTTTCATGGATCCCATGGCATAGTAAAAATTGTATTATGGCGTGGGTTCTTTCAAACAAATTCCATGGCATAAATCATCAACCAAACAAAAAAGAAATTATGCTCTAAGCATGGGTTCTTCAAAAGGAATTCCATGACACGAGTTACAAATATTGAAAATACATGCATACATCCTATGCGTCAAAACACGAGCCCAAATCAGGCCTGGCCGAAATCAACCTTCATTTACACCATAACATAAATGAGGTCGATCACGAACAAAATATGTTGCATGCATGGTAAAGAAACATGTGACATCATATCAAACATAATGTCATTGAAGAAAACCTACGCGGATAAACTTCAAGTTCCCCAGGCCGGAGTTCAGCGTCGATCGCGAGGATGATTTTTTTATTTGTAGCATATTGTAATAGGCATGTGATATAATCCTATGTAATAGAAATGTTGGAATTCTTAATCAGGGGTTTTCTCTTTGGAGATGTAATTAACAGAATTTTTATGTAAATGTAAGAGTTCTGGAAATAAAGTACCTAGAATGTTTGATTCTATTTTTATTTTATGCATCTAAATTTCACTCTGTATCAATGACGTGGACGCGTGTTTCACGCCCGCCATTTTCCCGTCATCAGCGAGGGCTAGGCTAGCCACACCAGTGTCAGATTTCTCCTCTTCCACATTTTCCTCAAATTCAGCTTCAGAGTCCATTTCCTTGCCAATGAATGCCCGGGACTTTTGGAACTGCTCTTCTGTGAGATGAAGACTTTGAAGATTTTGATGATGAAGACTTTGAAGATTTCTTCTTCTTCTTCGAGTCGTCAGAATCGTCATCTTTGTACTTCTTCTTCTTCTTTGATTCCTTTTCTCACAGAGGACAATCAGACATGTAGTGACCAGGTTTCTTGCATTTATGGCAAGTTCTCTTTCCGTGACGAGAGAACTTCTGGAATTTCCTCATGAGCATTGCTAGCTCCTGGATCAATTCTTCAGGATCACCAAGGTTGCTACCAGAATCCTCAGCTTCGGCCTCAGATACGGCCTTGGCCTTCAGTGCACGTGATCTTCCGTAGCTCGGTCCATAGAGATATCTCTTCTCAACAAGCTGGAACTCATGAGTATTTAGCCTCTCGAGGATATCAACGGGATCAAGTGACTTGTAATCAGCTCATTTTTGAATCATCAATGCGATTGTATCAAATGAGGTGTCAAGTGATCTCAGCAATTTCTTCACCACCTCATGATCGGTGATATCAGTGGCACCAAGTGCTTGAAGCTCATTTGAGATGTCAGTGAGCCGATCGAAGGTTTGCTGAACATTTTCGTTGTCGAGTCTTTTGAAGCGGTTGAAGAAATTGCGAAGAACATCAACTCAGGAGTCACATTGAGTTGAGACTCCTTCGTTGACCTTGGACTGCCTGTCCCAAATCAGCTTAGCAATTTCCAGTGCACTCACTCTGCCGTACTGACCTTTGCTCAGATGGCCACATATGATATTCTTCGCTTGAGAATCGAGTTGCTTGAATCTCTTCACATCAATAGCATTCAGAGACGGAGTGACTAAGGGAACACCATTTTCCACAAGGTACCAGAGATCGTTATCAATTACCTCAAGATGCATACGCATCTTGTTCTTCCAGTAAGGGTAGTCCATCCAATCAAAGGTAGGACACCAGCCGAGACCTTGATCATACCTGCAGTCGACATAACTAAAACTCTAGGCGGTTAAACCAAAATCACACAGAAAAAGGGAGTACCTTGCTCTGATACCAATTGAAAGTGCGTTGCATTGACTAGAGGGGGGCGAAGAGGCAAATTGTGAATTCTTCACTGAGAAATTTCAGGGTGAGGAAATTCCTAAGCGAAGAACTACTTGCAGTGGAATAATTACTCAGGTATAAGCAAAACAGAGTAACAACATAGTCATCATGATGAAATGAAAGACAAACACAGAGTACAAAAAGTGTAAACACATGATAAGCAGGATGAAGACAAAACAGACTGAAGAAATAGGATTGAGGAATTAGAGAAAGTCTTCAGTCAAAGTCTTCAAACAGTAATGACCAGGTTCATCAACACATAACTGAGGAAATGAAAGGGTTGAGGAAATAGAACCAGTTGGCTTGGTGAAGACAATGATTTGGTAGACCAGTTCCAACTGCTGTGACAGTTGTATGTCTGGTTAGAGCGGCTGAGTATTTAAACTCGAGGACACACAGTCCTCACTGTATTCTCCTTGAGCTAAGATCACACAGACCTTGCCCAACAGTAGAGGTAAGTCTTCACAGGTGACTTCCAAACCTTCACAGACTTGGTCATTCGGTAATCCACAATTCCTCTTGGATGCTCAGACCATGACGCCTAACCATCTAGAGGATACATAGTCCTCAAAGGTAACAAGCGTCGGTTCCACACAAGAACAATCTCTTCAGTGATGCTCAATCACTTTGGTTTTTGTAGGTTTGGGTTTGGGATTTGGGTTTTCTTCACTTGATGATTTTTGATCAAAGTCCTTGGAGGATGGGATTCTATCAAATGACAAGTGTCAGTTTCTCTCGAAGCAGCCAACCAGCTAGTGGTTGTAGGGTGCGGCTATTTACAGCCTAGGGAGAGCCTCAACATGATAAGACATAAATGCCCTTGTTTGATATGACTATTAGGTGGTAGGATATTGTCGGTGTTCTGGGAACGGGGGTCCTCAGACTTGCCTGTCTGCGGCCTGCGGCGTGGCTCAAGTGGTGGCCCAGTACGACCTGTCTTCATCAGCACCAGACTCAAGACCCCCGCAAGGGGCCAAGCCTCGCGGGGCGGACGGCACAAGGCTTTCTCAGGAATGGCCTCGCCAGGCAGGCTCGCGAGGAGGCGGAGAGATCAAGGCAGGGTACCTTGCGAGGTGCTCATGATGCAAGCCATGACGATTGAGACCAGGCGGGCGCCAGGCGGGCACCGGCCAGCGCAGTGTCCTTGTTTCCTCTTTGGTGCAAAGGGGGCGAGCACAGGCGCGGAGTACCGAGGCATCAGGCAAAGGTTGCCATTTCAGTGCAACGAGACCAAGACCAGCGGAGCGGTAGGATGGAGGTCACCGTGGTGCCCAAGACGGCGTCATCGCCAGTGCCTTTGGCAGCCGAAGACCAACTTTAGTCAGGATAACTTATACTATATGTCCCCCTTCAAAATGGCCTTTGTTGGCGCCCTTCCCATTCAATATGTGGGAAGAGGCCCAGGGCCTCTATAAATAGGACCAGCCACCACAGTAGAGGGGGATCCAGTTTTGGCGGACTCATCGAGAGCTCATTAGAGAGTGAGAGGCGATCGAACTCACCCAAGCAGTTCATCGCACTAGCTCAAGAACACCTCTCGCGAGGCTGTTCTTCCCAGTACTATTCATCATCAGCCCCTGAGGCAATCCACCACACCACACACTGGAGTAGGGTATTACACCACAACGGTGGCCCGAACCAGTATAAATCTTGTGTTCCTCGTGTTGTTCATCATTTTTAGCTTAGATCTCACGAGATGATCGAACGTAGGTCGGTAGGGGAGAGATCTTTGTGCGCACTCCAGAGTTTGAACCTTAAGGGTCTGCTAGAACCCAACATCTGACATTTGGCGTGCCAGGTAGGGGTGCGCTGGAATCTTTCTTCCGATGTTCTCGTTCGATCTTCCGTCGTGTCCATGGCTGACGCTCGCCGGGCTCGCGCTGAGCGTCGGGCTGCTCTCGCCGCCCGCGTCGCCCAGACGGCTCCCGTCGGTGGGTGTCCCCGTCGTTCCCCGTCGCCTGCCGCCAACGCTGCCACCGGCCCAGCGGGGAACGAGTAGCAGGCCTCGTCGCTGCATCCTTCGGTGCGGCGGGAAGGCCGCAACGCCACCCCGTTGCTGACTTCCGCTGGTTCGTCGTCCCACGCCCGTCGCGCCCCCGCGGACGCGCATGCCGCGTTGCTCCTGGCGCGTGAGCTCCTACACTACTGTCCCGTCGACGACCTCTATGAGGAGTGGCTCGCTTGCATCACCGAGCTCGTCAGCGCCACAGGGGGCTCCCCTGCACCGTCCCTCTCGCTGCCTCGCCCTCTGTCCTGCGCAGGAGGCACAGATCAAGAGGTGCCTCCGCCACCTCCTCCCCAAGAAGGCGCCCTGGCCCCGAGGCGCGCGGCCCCAGGACGAGATCCACCACGTCCGGCACCGGCACGTCAAGAAAGGAGCTGCCAAGAAATCCCTCGTCCCCAAGAAGGTGCACGCATGCTCCCGGCACCGGCGCGCCACGACCGCGTCCCTGCGCCAGCACGTCAAGACCCCGTGCTGCTTCAGGCAGCGGCGTGTGGGAATCTCCATGAGCAAGCCCTGTATCAGCAGAGAGCTCCGGTGGTCACTACAGGTTGCCGTGCCTTCACCCTCGAGCTACGCAGTGTCGCCTGGCCAGGCAAGTTCAAGCCTGACCTGCATCCTCGCTACGACGGCACTGCAGATCCCACGAAGTTCCTACAGCTCTACGAGCTGGGCATCAAAGCCGCCAACGGAGACGAAAAGGTCATGGCGAACTAGTTTCCCATGGCACTCAAGGACGGCGCCCGCACCTGGCTCCTGAACCTGGCTCCTGGCACGATCTCCTCCTGGGATGAGATGCGCACTCGCTTCATCACCAACTTCTAGGGCACTCGCGACCGTCCACCAGCCGTGGGTGACCTGCGCCGCATCAAGCAGCAGCCCGGATAGACCTTGCAAAAATACATTCAGCGCTTCAACAATGCTCGCCTCAAGATCCCCAGGGTGACTGAGGAGGCCATCATCTCTGCGTTCTCTGATGGCGTCCGCGATGTCAAGATGAAGGAGGAGCTGGTGATCCACGAAGACCTGTGTACATCTTTGGAGCTGTTCAACCTGGCGACCAAGTGTGCAAGGGTTGAGGAGGGACGCCTCTCCCTTCTCGAGCTCCCGGCGGCAGACCCAGAAGAGAAGAAAGCCAAGGCCAAGGATGTGAAGCGCAAGGGAGCAGCTGTGCTCGCAGCAGAGCCGGACAGAAAGCACGGCAGGGACCAACCGGAGTCGTCCAAGGGCAGCCGGTACTGTGTGTACCACGATCTCCACACCCACAACACCAACGAATGCCAAGAACTCAGGGCAGTGCGAGAAGGCCGTGTCGGTCGACGCCCCGAGCGCAACGATTGGGACTATGGCCGAGGCGGATCAAGAGGTGGAGGACGATGGGACGACCGTGGCCCTCGCCAAGGGTGGCGTGACCGGCCTCGCGAGGGCCGCTGGTAGGACCAGCCTCGCAAGTGAGCTTGGAGAGATCAGCCTCGTGAGGATCGCCCGCAAGGCAACGCGGGACACCCTCCTCTGCCGCCACCACCAAGGAGGAATGAAGACCATCATCAGGACGAGGGGGCTGGGGGCTTCCAGGAGCCACGTGCAATCGCTTGCATCTTGGGCGGCGCTCAGGCCCCAGCCTCACAGCGCATCTTCAAGCAGTTTGCTTGCGAGGTGAATGCAGTCCTCCCCAAGCTTGAGGCCACGCACCCTCTCAGGTGGTCAACGTGCGCCATCATGTTCAGCTCAGCGGATCAGCTCAAGTGCGCGGAAACGGCCGGTGTCCTCCCGATGCTCTGCTCCCTAGTCATCAGCAATGTGCAAGTTATCAGGACCCTCATTGATGGCGGGGCAGGGCTCAACATCCTGTCCGTCGAGACATTCAACAATCTTCAAGTGCCATACGATCAGCTTCAACCAACCAAGCCCTTCTCAGGAGTCACTGATGGTTCCACTGTACCGATAGGGCAGGTCCACCTCCCTGTCACTTTTGGACAGCGCAACAACTACCGCACCGAGCTCATTGACTTCGACGTCGCCCATATTCGCCTGCCATACAATGCCATCCTCGGGTACCCAGCCTTGGCTAAGTTCATGGCAGTGACTCACCATGATTACAACGTCCTCAAGATGCCAGGAAGTGGTGGGGTCATCATGGTCCCCTGTGAAGAGAAGGATGCGGTGTGCTCCCTCGAGCGCGCCTTCCAAGCCGCGTCAATCAAGGACCCAGACAACAAGAGTGGAAATCTTCCCGAAGTAGCTCCCAAGAAGAAGAAGACCTCACCTGGTTCAAGGCCTCAGGAGGAAGGCTCCTCTAGAGGCGTCACGTCCGGACATGCGCCCATCCAAGGGGTGCCACCCTCCATCGCATAGGAAGGCGCGCCCGGCGCCCTCCTTGGGCAAGGCTCGAGGGCTCTCTCCTGGGGAGCCACTGTTGCCAAGATCACGAGGGAGGCGCTTGGGCACCACTTGGAGGCGTGCTTCACGGCACGTTTTCCTCAGGAAGGCGTAAGGCAAGGAGGGCCCGACCCTTAGGAGTTCATCACCAAGGTCGCCTGATAACCCGCAAGTATACGGGATAGTTGTAGCCTCTTTCGATAAGTAAGAGTGTCGAACCCAATGAGGATCTAAAGGTAGAACAAATACTCTCTCAAGTCCTATCGGCCACTGATACGACTCTACGCACGCTTGACGTTCGCTTTACCTAGAACAAGTATGAAACTAGAAGTACTTTATAGGTGTTGTTGGATAGGTTTGAAAGATAATAAAGAACACATAAATATAAACTAGGGGCTGTTTAGATAAAGAAGCAATAAAGTAAATATTAGTAGAGAGCTTTTTGTTACGAGAAAGTTATTTGTCCAAGGCAATCGATAACTAGACCGGTAATCATTGTTGCAATTCTATTTGAGGGAGAGGCATAAGCTAACATACTTTCTCTACTTGGATCATATGCACTTATGATTGGAACTCTAGCAAGCATCCGCAACTACTAAAGATTCATTAAGGTAAAACCCAACCATAGCATTAAAGTATCAAGTCCCCTTTTATCCCATACGCAAACAACCTACTTACTCGGGTTTGTGTTTCAGTCACTCACGCAACCCACCATAAGCAAATCATAAACATATTGCAAACCCTACAGCGGGAATCCCTCACGCTTGCGCGACACGGAGGGCACAATAGGACAGCACCAATAATAAAACATGCAACTCAAACCAATCACGATCATCAATTAACCCATAGGACAAAACGGATCTACTCAAACATCATAAGATAGCCATACATCATTGGGGAATAATATATAGCGTTGAGCACCATGTTTAAGTAGAGATTACAGCGGGTAAGAGAGAGGTTACACCACTTCATAGAGGGAGGAAGAGTTGGTGATGAAGGCGGTGAAGTTGTTGGTGAAGATCGCGGTGATGATGATGGCCCCCGGCAGCGTTCCGGCGCCACCGGAAGCAAGGGGGAGAGAGCCCCCCTTCTTCTTCTTCTTCCTTGACCTCCCCCCTAGATGGGAGAAGGGTTTCCCCTCTTGTCCTCGGCTCCCATGGCTTGGGAGGGGCGAGAGCCCCTCCGAGATTGGATCTATCTCTTTGTTTCTGCGTTCTCAGATTCTACCCCTTCACCGTTTTTTAAATATCCTGAGATCCGTAACTCCGATTGGGGTGAATCTTTCGCCCAGATCTTTCTCATAAAATTAGCTTTCTTGCGCCAAAAGAAGAGCGTCAACCGCCTTACGGATGGCCCACGAGAGCCCAGGCCGTGCCCAGGGGGACGGCGCGCCCCCTGGTCTCGTGGCCACCCCGGACACAGTTTCGCGTTGATTTTACTTCCCAAAAATCATAAATATTCCAATAAAAATCTCTGTCCATTTTTATCCCGTTTGGACTCCGTTTGATATTGGGCTTCTGCGAAACAAAAAACATGCAACAGACAGGAACTGGCACTGGGCACTGGATCAATATGTTAGTCCCAAAAAATAGTATAAAAAGTTGCCAAAAGTATATAAAAGTTGAATAATATTGGCATGGAACAATCAAAAATTATAGATACGAAGTAGACGTATCAGCATCCCCAAGCTAAATTCCTGCTCGTCCTCGAGTAGGTAAATGATAAAAAAGATAATTTTTGATGTGGAATGCTACCTAGCATAATCTCAATCATATGTCTAATCATGGCATGAATATTAAGACACGAGTGATTCAAAGCAATAGTCTATCATTTGACATAAAAACAATAATACTTCGAGCGTACCAATAAAGCAATCATGTCTTTTCAAAACAACATGGCCAAAGAAAGTTATCCCTACAAAATCATATAGTCTGGCTGTTGCTCTATCTTCATCACACAAAGTATTTAATCATGCACAACCCCGATGACAAGCGAAACAATTGTTTCATACTTTAATAATCTCAAACTTTTTCAACTTTCACGCGATACATGAGCGTGAGCCATGGATATAGCACTATAGGTGGAATAGAATATGATGGTGGGGGTTATGTGGAGAAGACAAAAAGGGAGAAAGTCTCACATCAACTAGGCGTATCAACGGGCTATGGAGATGCCCATCAATAGATATCAATGTGAGTGAGTAGGGATTGCCATGCAACGGATGCACTAGAGCTATAAGTGTATGAAAGCTCAAACTGAAACTAAGTGGGTGTGCATCCAACTTGCTTGCTCATGAAGACCTCGGGCATTTGAGGAAGCCCATCATCGGAATATACAAGCCAAGTTCTATAATGAAAATTCCCACTAGTATATGAAAGTGAAAGCATAGGAGGCTCTCTCTATGAAGAACATGGTACTATTTTGAAGCACAAGTGTGGTAAAAGGATAGTAACATTGCCCCTTCTCTCTTTTTCTCTCATTTTTTTATTTCCTTTTTTCTTTTTTTTTTTTTTTTTTCTTTTTGGTGGGCTTCTTTGGCCTCTTTTTTTATTTGGGCTTCTTTGGCCTCTTTTATTTTTCATAAAGTCCGGAGTCTCATCCCGACTTGTGGGGGAATCATAGTCTCCATCATCCTTCCTCACTGGGGCGATGCTCTAATAATGATGATCATCACACTTTTATTTACTTACAACTCAATATCTAGAACATAGATATGACTCTATATGAATGCTTACGGCGGTGTACCGGGATGTGCAATGATCTATCATAGCAATGACATCAAAAAACGGACAAGCCATGAAAACATCATGCTAGCTATCTTACGATCATGCAAAGCAATATGACAATGAATGCTCAAGTCATGTATATGATGATGATGGAAGTTGCATGGCAATATATCTCGGAATGGCTATGGAAATGCCATGATAGGTAGGTATGGTGGCTGTTTTGAGGAAGATATAAGGAGGCTTATGTGTGACAGAGCGTATCATATCACGGGGTGTGGATGCACCGGCAAAGTTTGCACCAACTCTCGAGGTGAGAAAGGGCAATGCACGGTACCGAAGAGGCTAGCAATGATGGAAGGGTGAGAGTGCGTATAATCCATGGACTCAACATTAGTCATAAAGAACTCATATACTTATTGCAAAAATCTACAAGCCATTGAAAACAAAGTACTACGCGCATGCTCCTAGGGGGATAGATTGGTAGGAAAAGACCATCGCTCGTCCCCGACCGCCACTCATAAGGAAGACAATCAATAAATAAAATTGTGCTCCAACTTCATCACAAAGCGGTTCACCATACGTGCATGCTACGGGAATCACAAACCTCAACACAAGTGTTTCTACTAATCCACAGTCACCCACTAGCATAACTCTAATATCACCACCTTTATATCGCAAAACTATTGCAAGGAATCAAACATATCATATTCAGCGATCTACAAGTTTATGTAGGATTTTATGACTAACCATGTGAATGACCAATTCCTGTCATCTCTCTAAATAGATATAAGTGAAGCAAGAGAGTTTAATTCTTTCTACAAAAGATATGCCCACGCTCTAACAAATATAAGTGAAGCAAAAGAGCATTCTACAAATGGCGGTTTTCTATGTGAAGAGAAACAGGCAATCCAACTTCAAATGATATAAGTGAAGAACATGAAGCATTCTATAAAGCCATACTCAAAAGATTTAAGTGAAGTGCAATGAGCATTCTATAAATCAACCAAGGACTATCTCATACCAGCATGGTGCATAAAAGAAAAGTGAAAACTAAATGCAAAAGACGCTCCAAGACTTGCACATAATGCATGAAAGAAACGAATTCGAAAACATACCGATACTTGTTGAAGAAAGAGGGGATGCCTTCCGGGGCATCCCCAAGCTTAGATGCTTGAGTCTCCTTGAATATTTACTTGGGGTGCCTCGGGCATCCCCAAGCTTGAGCTCTTGCCTCTCTTCCTTTTCCTCATATCGAGACATCCTCGATTAGACACTTCATCCACACAAAACTTCAACAGAAAACTCGGTAAGATCCGTTAGTATAATAAAGCAAATCACCACTCTAAGTACTGTTGCAAACCAATTCATATTTTGTTTTAGCATTGTGTCTACTATAATATAGCTTTTCCATGGCTTAATCCACTGATATAACTTGATAGATTCATCAAAACAAGCAAACTATGCATCAAAAATAGAATATGTCAAAAACAGAACAGTCTGTAGCAATCTGAACAATCACAATACTTATAGTACCCCAAAAATTCTACCAAAATTAGGAAAAATAAACAAGTTTTATAGCAAGACAGTGCAAAACGAATCAGAACTAAATGACGTTCCAGTTAAAAATGTAAAATCGCGCACTACAGACAAAGTTTATGTCCTGCACCGTACAAATCAACAAGCATTGTAAACATCCTAAAGGCAAACCTTAGCACATTATTTTTATAATACAATGGAAATGTACAAGGGGATAATTATTTTTGTTGAAAAGTTTCTGTAATCAAGATTCACAAAGTTTCCGTGAGCATGAACAAAGTTCAAGGCTAGCTCCCACTTCAACAATGCTTGTCTTTCTCACTTTCACTTTCCTTTTTGAAAAGTTTTTAGGTTCCCCTCTTTATTTTTTGTTTTTTTAACTATATGAAAGCACTCAACAGAAATAAATGACTCTCTAAAACTTCCGGGTTGTCTCCCTGGCAGCGCTTTCTTTAAAGCCATTAAGCTAGGCATTTAGTGCTCAAGTAATGAATCCACCCGGATCCCAAGGTATATCAAAGCCAATTTTAATTAACAATGATTTGTAATTTAGTAGTGAGCACAAAGTAACATATATCATGCAACAACGAAGTCTAACTCTCTTCCTATGCATCGGCATGTCATAAAAGAACAATTCATGCACACATAGTAAAGGCCAATGCATAGTATAAGCAGTTTCTTGCAATTTCATAGTATGGAAACATAGAGAGGTGGAGAATAGTTCCTCTCTCATAATAATTGCAAGTAGGAGCAGCAAGCACATGCATATTATATTCATCAAAATCATCATGTGCAATTGTAAAAGGCAACCCATCAATGTAATCCTTAATAAGCACAAACTTCTCCGATATAGTGTAGTTTGGAGAATTCAAAAAGATAATAGGACTATCATGCGTGGGTGCAATAGCAACAATTTCATGTTTAACATAAGGAACTATAGCAAGTTCATCTCCATAAGCATAATTCATATTGGCATCTTGGCCACAAGCATAGCAAGCATCATCAAAAAGGGATATTTCAAACAAATTCAAGGGATCATAGCAATCATCCTTCGGTAAGCACGAAGGGGAATTAAATAATGTATGAGTTGGAGGGTTACTCTCATTAGAAGGTGGGCACGGGTAGCTAATCCGCTCTTCCTCCTTTTGTTCTTCGCTCTCCTCATCATCTTTTTCATCCAATGAGCTCACTGTTTCATCAATTTCTTCTTCCATAGCTTCCTGCAAAATATTAGTCTCTTCTTGGACAGCGTTGACTTTCTTCATAAAAGCATTAATATAGTAATTGTATTCATAATTTTCATAGCAATATCCAAGTATAGCAAGATTTTCCGGCCTATAACCATCATCATCAAAAGCTTCATACTTTTCAAACAAAGCTTCAATATCATAGGCAGCCTTAAAAGCAACAAATTCTTCTATTTGTTCACATCATAGTAATCATATATACCATTAGCATAAGAAGCTAAGGTTTCATTATCGTTAAATTTGCATGAAAAGGGGAAGTGTGGAGCCTCCATCCTAGAGCAACAAGTAATATCATATCTCAAGCATAGATTCCAGGCATACCAACGCAACATAATAAATTGATCCCATAATAGTTTCCCTTTTTGTGTTGAGCGATAATCCCTAAAGTGTTCACATTGATCCAACGTGTCTCCCATTATAAAGTTGAATGGGGTTTTCTCAAGATTATCAAAGTAGTACATAATATCTCTCACATAATGAGAATCGGGGGTTTTAGGAGTTACCCCATCTACATGAGTAGCAAGTACCTCTAATTTTTTTGGTATTTTTTTTTCCATATCCATAACTAAAGATAGAGAACAACTTAGAACAGCAAATAAAAATTACTTAGTGATAAAGCAAACAAACACACACGAGAATATTCACCCCACGCTATGACTCCCCGGCAACGGCGCCAGAAAAGGTCTTGTAACCCGCAAGTATACGGGATAGTTGTAGCCTCTTTCGATAAGTAAGAGTGTCAAACCCAACGAGGAGCTAAAGGTAGAACAAATACTCTCTCAAGTCCTATCGGCCACTGATATGACTCTACGCACGCTTGACGTTCGCTTTACCTAGAACAAGTATGAAACTAGAAGTACTTTGTAGGTGTTGTTGGATAGGTTTGAAAGATAATAAAGAACACGTAAATATAAACTAGGGGATGTTTAGATAAAGAAGCAATAAAGTAAATATTAGTAGAGAGCTTTTTGTTACGAGAAAGTTATTTGTCCAAGGCAATCGATAACTAGACCGGTAATCATTGTTGCAATTCTATTTGAGGGAGAGGCATAAGCTAACATACTTTCTCTACTTGGACAATATGCACTTATGATTGGAACTCTAGCAAGCGTCCGCAACTACTAAAGATTCATTAAGGTAAAACCCAACCATAGCATTAAAGTATTAAGTCCCCTTTTATCCCATACGCAAACAACTTACTTACTCGGGTTTGTGTTTCAGTCACTCACGCAACCCACCATAAGCAAATCATAAACATATTGCAAACCCTACAGCGGGAATCCCTCACGCTTGCGCGACACGGAGGGCACAATAGGACAGCACCAATAATAAAACATGCAACTCAAACCAATCACGATCATCAATTAACCCATAGGACAAAACGGATCTACTCAAACATCATAAGATAGCCATACATCATTGGGGAATAATATATAGCGTTGACCACTATGTTTAAGTAGAGATTACAGCGGGTAAGAGAGAGGTTACACCGCTGCATAGAGGGAGGAAGAGTTGGTGATGAAGGCGGTGAAGTTGTTGGTGAAGATCGCGGTGATGATGATGGCCCCCGGCAGCGCTCCGGCGCCACCGGAAGCAAGGGGGAGAGAGCCCCCCTTCTTCTTCTTCTTCCTTGACCTCCTCCCTAGATGGGAGAAGGGTTTCCCCTCTGGTCCTTGGCTCCCATGGCTTGGGAGGGGCGAGAGCCCCTCCGAGATTGGATCTATCTCTCTGTTTCTGCGTTCTCAGATTCTACCCCTTCACCGTTTCTTAAATATCCGGAGATCCATAACTCCGATTGGGGTGAATCTTTCGCCCAGATCTTTCTCATAAAATTAGCTTTCTTGCGCCAAAAAAAGAGCGTCAACCGCCTTACGGGTGGCCCACGAGAGCCCAGGCCGCGCCCAGGGGGGAGGGCGCGCCCCCCTGTCTCGTGGCCACCCCGGACACCATTTTGCGTTGATTTTACTTCCCAAAAATCATAAATATTCCAAAAAAAATCTCCGTCCGTTTTTATCCCGTTTGGACTCCGTTTGATATTGGGTTTCTGCGAAACAAGAAACATGCAACAGACAGTAACTGGCACTAGGCACTGGATCAATATGTTAGTCCCAAAAAATAGTATGAAAAGTTGCCAAAAGTATATAAAAGTTGAATAATATTGGCATGGAACAATCAAAAATTATAGATACGACGGAGACGTATCATCGCCCAAGAATTACAGGAATCGAGGGTCATGCGCGGCAACCGCCGCCTGCCCAGCATAGCTCCCCATCCAGGCGAGGATGGCGGGCTGCGCGTCTGCATCGACTATCCCAGGGCTCTATCGAGTCGCATCTCAGGAGTGCTTCTGGCCTTCGCACGTGGGGCGTTGCGCGGGTCCACTGCACAGCTACGTTCGCATGCCCTTCGGCCTGCCGAACGCGGTTGCAGCCCACCAGCGCCTGATGAGAAGCATTCTGGAAGCTCAAGTGGTCAAGCATCGCGTGCTCATGGAGGAAGGGGAGATGGACCTTGTCGGGCCGCCCGGACCTCGCGAGCCTCCCTAGGCTCGGAGCCCCGAGGGCTCACGAGGATTGGCTTCTTCACCTCGCACCACCAACTACTTAGACCCTCGCACTGCAATGGTATCAGGTGACTTCTTTCAAGTTTCGTTTCAGCTGGGAGCGCCCTCAGGGCTGCATCATTCCCAGGTCACGTGGATCCGTCCCCACGGCATGTATCCGTTTTGCTTTTGTCTTCATCTTACCTTGTTGGGGGCGCCCCTCGGGCTGCATCATCCCCAAGCCGCTCGGGCCAGACCCAGTGGCGTTTGGTTTTCTCTGCATCTATCTAAGTTGATTTACTTCTTCATGCTTAACCTGCTCGAGATAATTGCCTACTCGAATGACACCTACCTTCGGAGCCACTCGCTCTAGCACGGCGCTTGCGCATGGGTCCGTCCCTGCAACACTGACAAATCTGAGTAGTCGAGCTCTGGCCGCGGCAGCCCCGCAAATGCGCTACCTCACCAGGCCCTCAGTGCCTCAATCACTCCCTCAGAGCAACCAATGGCTGGTCGACAACCGCAATGGCAGCCCTTGCTTTCCTCGTGTTGGTGTGCAGGATCCGCCTAAGGAATAATGTGGGGGGCGACGTGAGCTCCCTCCCCCTCTCTCCCGTACGATCCGCTCGCGCGTTAAAAGGGGGGTGCCTAAGCATCGCGACTCATGGGCCCTTACTGGCTCTCCAGCCCTCCCCCCTGGCCTTGACCCACGGCATCACGACCTATCATACCAGCGGCGGCTGAGATCGCTCGAGGGCCGGGACCTGAGGACGTAGAGCATACAGGAAAGTGCGGGGAAGAGGGGAGAAGCTCATGAGGACCCCACCCAGCGACACCCCAGCTGCCGGCACGTGGGCCAGGCACCTGGCCGAAGGACGACTCCAAGCTCATGAGATAAGTCACGCTTCAGAAAAAGCTAAATCAAGGCGACGCTAATCCCACGACTAGTGCAGCTCTGTCACGGCGACGCTGCCTTCCTTTCTCTCCCAGCGGAGGCTGCTTGAGCGCTAAGGGGGACCTCCTGAGCATCGCGACTCAGGGGATCTTACTGGACCTTGGGCCGCTCACCTCCTGGCCTTGACCACGGCATCGTGACCTGGCATACCAGCGACGGCTGAAGCCTGCCTAGGGACCGGGACCTGTCAGCGTAGAGCACCAAGCCCTCGCGAGGAAAGAAAGGGGGAGCCAAGCCGGAAAAAGACACGCATCCCGCATTGATTCATAATAAGGACACAATATATTCACAAAAGACATGGCAGGCGCCTTACATACCCCCGTGGGGTGTCACTTCGATTCCTCGCAGGGAACAAAAGGTGCTAATCCTAAGGAACACTAACTACGCATGCCTCCGCAGGAGACACCATCATCAATAGTGGGTCGTCAGGCGCCGGCGCCAACCCCATCCAGATCAGTGGCGCCGACGGCCTGATGCAGCTTCCCTGCTCCGAGCGCGACGTGAGCTCGGGGGCTCATAGTTGTCGTCGCTCGTATCCGAAGTCACATGAAGCTCGGGGGAGTCGCTGGATTCTCCGGTTCCTCCACTGCTGCCTGAGGAGCTATTGGGGAGGCGATTGGCCGGCCTGGCCCTCGCCGCGTCGGTACCCCGGCCGCCTTCCTTGGGGCAGCACTCCACTCGGCGTCCTTCTACGTCGAAAACTTTGAAGAACATCAAGGAGGCGCCGTCGTATTCAAGATGAATTACGAGGGCATCCCCTGTTCGGCAGACCCGGGTGATCTCGCCCCAGCCCCGGGTCATGAAGACCTTGCCCGGAGTGACGACCACAACCTCCGCTCTGGTCGCAAGGGTGCTGATGTCAGTGTGCTGCAGCCAGAGCTCCAGAGACCCTCTCGGCGGCATCTCGAAGGCGAAGGAGGGAGGAAAGCGAATCCAAGATCGTGGAGGCATGGCGGCGTGAAGCATGAGCTTGTGAGAAGAGCTCTCGGCATGGACTCCAGAGGTGACAACGCGTACTGCCGTGACTCGCCGGCGTCGCCTACAGCGCCGGTGATGTCGCTCGGCGACTTCTTCTCCAGGGCCCTCGATTCAGGCGTACAAGGGCAGAGGAAACCCAGGCGGTGGCCGCTCGTACCAAGACCGCGACGACCCCTGCCAAGCGACCACGTCGCGACAGCCGGGGATAGGTCGCTTCTTCGGCGGAAGCGGGTCAGGACCCTCTCGGGGGGCCTTTCCCTTCTCTTCCGCAGAAAATCAGCGGATCCGCACCATTGGCGTAAGGTGGAGCAGGGCGAGGAAGAGGAATAAAGAGAGTAGCAGGAAGGGATGGACTACGGGGGCTCACGCCCATCCGTACTTATAGTCCGGAGGAGGCCAACCGTCGGCCACCACGATCTCAGGTAATCATGACCCATTTTTTGCATGCAGGGACTTGCCAAGTCGGGTGGTTGCCGAGGTAGCGTGGGGAAGCGGAGACACCCACGTCCAATCAACCGCCACGCGGCGCCCAAGGCCGCGGGCTGATAGGGCCCGCGGTGCTCCGTACTTGCCCCTTCTCTTCTCTGCTAAGCCAAGTCCGAGCGTGCCTTGGGCCCGGGGGCTACTGTCAGCGTTCTAGGAACGGGGGTCCCCAGACTTGCCTGCCTGCAGCCTGCGGCGTGGCTCAAGTGGTGGCCCAGTACGGCCCGTCTTCATAAGCACCAGACTCAGGACCCTCGCGAGGGGCCAAGCCTCGCGGGGCGGACGGCACAAGGCTTCCTCAGGAACGGCCTCGCCAGGCAGGATCGTGAGGAGGCGGAGAGATCAAGGCAGGCACCTCGCGAGGTGCTCGTGACGCAAGCCATGACGATCGAGACCAGGCGGGCGCTAGGTGGGCGCCGGCCAGCGCAGTGTCCTTATTTCCTCTTTGGTGCAAAGGGGGCGAGCATAGGCGCGGAGTACCGAGGCATCAAGCAAAGGTTGCCATTTCAGTGCAACGAGACCAAGACCAGCGGAGCGGCAGGACGGATGTCACCATGGAGCCCAAGACGGCGTCATCACCACTGCCGTTGGCAGCCGAAGACCAACTTTAGTCAGGATAACTTGTACTATATGTCCCCCTTCAAATGGTCGTTGTTGGCGCCCTTCCCGCTCAATATTTGGGAAGAGGCCCAGGGCCTCTATAGATAAGAATAGCCACCACAGTAGAGGGGGATCCAGTTTTGGCGGGCTCATCGAGAGCTCATTAGAGAGAGAGAGAGAGAGAGGCAATCAAACTCACCCAAGCAGTTCATCGCACCAGCTCAAGAACACCTCGCGCGAGGCTGTTCTTCCCTGTACTATTCATCATCAGCCCCTGAGGCAATCCACCACACCACACACTGGAGTAGGGTATTACACCACAACAGTGGCCCGAACCAGTATAAATCTTGTGCTCCTCGTGTTGTTCATCATTTTAGCTTAGATCTCATGACACGATCGAACGTAGGTCGGTAGGGGAGAGATTTTCGTGCGCACCCCAGAGTTCGAACCTTAAGGGTCTGCCGGAACCCAACATCCGACAGATATTTTGGATAGCTGGCGCGTGGCACAGCAACGGCCGGATTTGAGGTTCGAATTCCTCAGGCTATCATGTTCCTCACTGTGTGGGCAATCCGCACTGGCGGATTCCTAACTCCTCAGTCAGAACAAATTCCTCATAGGCCAGAAGATCTTCGTCTCTGTCATTGAAGAAATTGACTGAACTGATATGAGATTTCCAATGGCTTCACTCGAAGGATTGGGTAGGTGTAGGATTTTGAGACGAGCATCACTTGGAAATCAGTTTCCTTAGTATTACCTCGACCCCCTTTAACAGTATGGTGTTTCCTATGACTCAAGAAGAAGAAAATGAAACTATGAAAACAAAAGTCTTCACGCTCCATGTTCCTCACATGAATAACAAAGTCTTCAAGGTCACACCAATTTCTTCACTTTCAAAGTCTTCAGGAGAACCAAAGTCTTCAACCGAAGACATTCATTTTTAGGGGTCGACTTTCACTACAAATATCAAAGTACTCATTGACTTATAGAGCATGTGTACACTCACAAACATATTAGTCCCTTAACCTATAAGTCTTCAATACACCAAAATCACTAAGGGGCACTGGATGCACTTACAGTTGTCAACAAGTAAATCATCATCACCTAACAAGTCATCTTCATCACTATCATCACCTAACAAGTCATCTTCATCACTATTGAAATCAACATACTCGGGGTGTGATACCTTTGGGCCTTTAGCCATGAAGCATCTTCCAATTCCTTCATTTGGTGAGTCAAATATATCGTAGAAGTTGGTTGACAACAAGTGCTAGACCGGCAAAACCTTCATCTTGAGTGTATTCGGAGTCGGAGTGATAGCTTCTCTCAGAGTGATGGTCGGCGTCGGAGCCAGATACCCATTCACCAACATGAGCTTGATGTCTTTGCTTTGTGTAGCTCTTTGATGATTTGTCCTTCCTTTCCGAATCCATGCTTCTTCGGGAGATTCTTTGTTCTTAACGATCATCTCTCCTCCTCCTCTCTCTTGGTGGTGATTCTTATCTTCTACTTCTTCTTTTAGGTGAATCTTCTCTCCTTTTGTAAGGAGCCGTACACTCATTGGACTAGTGTCCGGGTCTTCTACAGTTGTAGCAATTATGTTCACGACTCGAAGATCTTTCGTCATTGTAGGACCTTGACTTGGAACTTCTTTCCTTGCTTCTACTCTTGTAGAACTTGTTGAAGTTTTTCACCATTAGGCTCAATTCCTCATTAAAGGTTTGTTTCTCACTTGATGATGTAGGAGCATCACATGAGGCTTTGTAAGCACCACTTGACTTGTTGTGAAGCTCTTCCTTATCCTTGAGTGACATCTCATGATCAACAATTCTTCCAATGACTTTCGTTGGCTTGAGATCTTTGTAATTGGGCATCATTTGGATCAATGTGCACACGATATCATATTTTCCATCCAAGGCTCTTAGGATCTTCTTGATGATGAATTTGTCGGTCATCTCTTCACTTCCTAAGCCGGCAATCTCATTTGTGATGAGAGCAAGCCTAGAGTACATTTCAGCAACACCTTCACCATCCTTCATTTTGAACTTGTCAAGTTGACTTTGAAGCACATCTAATTTGGATTCCTTGATGGAGTTAGTACCTTCGTGCATATCAATAAAAGTATCCCAAATTTCCTTTGCATTCTCAAGGAAGCTGATTTTGTTGAATTCTACTGGGCACAATCCGTTGAAGAGGATATCACAAGCTTGAGCGTTGTATTGCAGCATCTTCAATTCTTCCGCGGTAGCTTCACGGTCCAGTTCTCTCCCATCGAAGAATTCACCTTGCAAGCCAATACACACAATAGACCAAAAGGTGAGGTTATGTCCAAGAATATGCATTTTCATCTTATGCTTCCAACTAGCAAAATTTGTACCATCAAAGTAAGGACCTCTACGGTGGTAATTTCCCTCACTAGACGCCATACTCTCCTAGGTTGTGAAACCAAGGCTATAATCACCAAAAGCTATGGAAATCAAGGCAAATGGAGACCATAGCTCTGATACCAATTGTAGGATCGAAAGTATGTCTAGAGGGGGGGGGTGATTAGACTACTTGACCAAATAAAAACTTAACCTTTTACCAATTTTAGTTCTTGGCAGATTTTATCAACTTAGCACAAGTCAAGCAATCTTAACACAATTCATGCAAGCATGCAAAGAGTATATAAGCAGCGGAAAGTAAAGCATGCAACTTGCAAGAATGTAAAGGGAAGGGATTGGAGTGTGCAAACGCAATTGGAGACACGGATGTTTTTGGCGTGTTTCCGATAGGTGGTGCTATCGTACATCCACGTTGATGGAGACTTCAACCCACGAAGGGTAATGGTTGCGTGAGTCAACGGAGGGCTCCACCCACGAAGGGTCCACGAAGAAGCAACCTTGTCTACCCCACCATGGCCATCGCCCACGAAGGACTTGCCTCACTAGGTTAGATCTTCACGGAGTAGGCGATCTCCTTGCCATTACAAACTCCTTGGTTCAACTCCACAATCTTGTCGGAGGCTCCCAAGTGACACCTAACCAATCTAGGAAACACCACTCTCCAAAAGGTAATAGATGGTGTGTTGATGATGAACTCCATGCTCTTGTGCTTCAAATAATAGTCTCCCCAACACTCAACTCACTCTCATAGGATTGGATTTGGTGGAAAGATGATTTGAGTGGAAAGAAACATGGGGAAGGATAGAGATCAAGATTCATATGGTTGGATTGGAATATCTTGGTCTCAACACATGAGTAGGTGGCTCTCTCTCAGAAAATGAGTAGTGGAAGTGTAGGCACGTTTTGATTGCTTCCCTCACGAATGAGGAGAGGGTGAAGGGGTATATATAGCCTCCACACAAAAACTAACCATTACACACAATATACCAAACTCGGTGGGACTGAATCAGAAAACTCGTTCGGACCGATTCAGTACATAATGTGACCCGGAGGCAATTTCGTTGGGACCGACATGTCAACTCGATGGGACCGATATCATTAGGGTTAGGGCATAACGTAATCTCGGTTTGACCAATTACACAAACTTGGTTGGACCGAGTTTGGTAATAAGCTAACCAGAGAGTTGGTCAGGCAAACTCGGTGGGACCGAGTCGCTCGTCTTGGTGGGACCGAAGCGTTATGAAAAGGAAACAAAGAGTTTGCATTGCACACTCGGTGGGACCGATCGCTCATCTCGGTTAGACCTAAACGTTACAAAGGGAAATAGAGAGTTTGCAATCCCATCTCGGTGAGACCAAGATCCCTATCGGTGAGACTGAAGTGACTAGGGTTTTCTGGCAGTGGAGATGTCAAATGAACTCGGTGGTGCCAGATGGATCAAATCGGTGGGGCCGAGTTTGACTTTTGGTTTGGGACAAATGTGGATATCAGAAAGTGGTTGAGGGTTTTGGAGCATATCACTAAGCATTTTGAGCAAGCAAGCCATTAAGCAACACCTCATCCCCTTTTAATAGTATTGGCTTTCCTATAGACTCAGTGTGATCTTGGATCACTAAAATAGAAAATGTAGAGTCTTGGACTTTAGAGCTTGAGCCAATCTTTTTTCCTTAGCATTTTGAGGGGTCCAAAATCCTAATCTATGCCATGCCAAACATTGAACTTTCCTGAAATATTTATCTCGAAATGGCATTAGTTCAATGAGCTATATGTTGTTAATCATTACCAAAACCACCCAGGGATAGTTGCACTTTCATAAGGCATAGTGATAAAGTAAAGCAATTACATGGTGTATGCATTTCATACAATAAAGAGACAACCATAAGGATCCTGCCGGTTGCCGATAACTTACAAAACATGATCATCTCATACAATAACGTATATCACATCACAACATGCCTTGCAAAAACAAGTTAGGCGTCCTATACTTTGTTGTTGCAAGTTTTACGTGGTTGCTATGGGCTTCTAGCAAGAACCGTTCTTACCTACGGCAAAAACCACAATGGTAATTCATCAAGTTTCATGTTTTAACCTTCTTCAAGGACCGGCCATAGTCAAATTTGATTCAACTAAAGTAGCAGAAACAGACACCCGCCAGCGACCTTTATGCAAAACTAGTTGCACGTCTGTCGATGAAACCAGTCTCATGTGCGTGGACATGTAAGGTTCGTCCGGGCCGCTTCATCCCAAAATACCACCAAATCATAATAAGACATTGGTGGTAAGCAGTATGACTATCACCGCCCATAACTCTTTGTGTTCTACTCATGCATATCATCTACGCATAGACCTAGCCCTGATGCCACTGTTGGGAAACGTTGCATGGAAAACAAAAAATTTCTATGCTCACGCAAGATCTATCAAGGAGATGCATAGCAACAAGAGGGGAGAGTGTGTCTACGTACCCTTGTACACCGTAAGCGGAAGCGTTTCACAATGAGGTTGATGTAGTCGAACATTCTTCACGATCCAACTGATCTAGTACCATACGTACAGCACCTCCGCGTTGAGCACACATTCAGCTCGGTGACGTTCCTCGCCTTCTTGATCTAGCAACACGTCGAGGTAGTAGATGAGTTCCGTTAGCACAACGGCATGGTGTGGTGATGGTGAAGTGATCTCCGCAGAGCTTCGCCTAAGCACTATGAAAATATGACCGGGGGTGTAAACAGTGGAGGGGGGCGCCGCACACGGCTAGGCAATTGTCTGGGGTGTGCTAGGCACCCCCCTACCTCCTCATATATGTAGGTGGGATGGAGAGGGGGAGGCCAGGGGGCACCCCAAGTAGGACCGAATCCTACTTTGGCTCCTGCCCTTGGCCGCACACCCCCTGCCATGTTTGTTGGAGGGGGAAGGAAAGAGGGGGCAGAGGGAAGGAAGTGGGAATCCTAGTCCGCACTTTCCTTTCCCTTCTCCCCCTTTCCTTCTCCTCCTTAGGTCGGCCCATATGGGGGCACCCCAGCCCCTTGTGGCTGGTGCGTTTCCCCTCTTGGCCCATAAGGCCCATATCTTTTGCTGGGGGTGCCCGGAACCCCTTTCGGTGACCCGATAAGTACCTGGTACCCCCTGAAACACTTCCGGTGTCCGAATACTATCGTCCTATATATAAATCTTTACCTCTCGACCATTTTGAGACTCCTCGTCATCTCTGTGATCTCATCCGGGACTTCAAACAACATTCGGTCACCAAATCACATAACTCATATAATACTATATCATCAACGAACGTTAAGCGTGCAGACCCTATGGGTTCGAGAACTATGTAGACATGATTGAGACACCTCTCCCATTAATAACCAATAGCGGAACCTAGATGCCCATATTGGTTCCTACATATTCGACGAAGATCTTTATCGGTCGAACTATTATGACAACATACGTAGTTCCCTTTGTCCATCGGTATGTTACTTGCCCGAGATTCGATCATCGGTATCTTCATACTTAGTTCAATCTCGTTACTGGAAAGTCTCTTTACTCGTTCCGTAATACATCACCTCGTGACTAACTCCTTAGTCATTTCCTTGCAAGATTATGATGTGTATTACCGAGAGGGCCCAGAGATACCTCTCCGATACTCGGAGTGACAAATCCTAATCTCTGTCGGATTTTGGGATCTGGCAACCCGTGAGAGGTTCAAACACTGGGGTGCGTGCGGAGACCTCAACCTGCCCGGCCTGCCTACTCGCGGTCCTCCCTAGCCTAGCGCGAAGAGCTCACAGAGACACAAAGACACAGAGATTTATACTGGTTCGGGCCACCGTTGTGGTGTAATACCCTACTCCAGTGTGGTGTGGTGTATTGCCTCATGGGGCTATGGATGAACTAGTACAAGGATGAACAAGCCTCAGGAGGTGAGGTGTTCTTGAGCTGGTGCAGTGCTCTACTTGCCCTGGTTTTCGGCCTTTGGTCCCTTTCTATGGTGGTGGCTAAGCCCTATATATAGTGCCTTGGTCCTCCTCCCAAATATGAGCGGGAAGGGATTCCACAACGGCGGGATTTGAAAGGGGACAAGTAGTACAGTCTATCCTAACAAAAGTAGTCTTCGCCTACAAAAAGCCCCTGGCCGTGACGCTGTGGTGGGCTCGGTGATGACCTCCGTCTTGCCGTCCTGGCGGTCTTGGTCTTGTTGCACCAGAATGGAAACCTCTGGTTGATTCCTCGGGACTCCACACCTGTGGCTTGCCTCCCTTGCACAGAAGAGGAAACCAGCGCTCTGCACCTGTCTGGCGCCCGCCTGGCCTTGGTCGTCATGGCTCATGTCAGCTAAGCCTCATGAGGTAGCTGCATAAAGAGGTAGATGCATAGAGAGGTAGCTGCATAGATCTCTCCGCCCCTCGGGAGCCCTCCTGAGGAGGACAACTCCTTCGGGGGTCTTGGCGTCGTCCGCCTCGTGAGGCTTGGCCCTTCGCGAGGGTCTTGTGGTGTTGATGTCGAAGCTGGGCCGTACCAGGCCGTCGATGGAGCCACGTGGTGGGCTACAGGCAGGCAGGACTGGATACCGCCAAGTCCAGGACGCCGACAGTATCCCCCGGGCCCAAGGCTCGCTCGGACTTGGCTTCCAGGCGAAGCCAAAGGGCAAGGACGGAGCGCCGCGAGCCCTAACAGCCCGCGGCCCTGGAGACATGTGGCGGTTGATGGGACGTGGGCGACTCCGCTTCACCATGCTTCCTCGGCAACTGCTCGACTTGACAACTGCATGCTGCATGCAGAAAGGATCATCATTACTAGAAATTGTGGGAGGCCAACGATTGACCTTCTCCTGGCTATAAACATGCGAGCGGGTGGAGCCCCTGCCCATTTCTCTTTCGTCCTGCTCCTACTTGCTTCTCTTCCTCCCCGTCTTGCTCCCAAGGCGCCGATCAGGAGGTTCTCTGCGGCAGAAAAGGGGAAGGCTCCTAGGGAGGGGCCGGACCCTATTTCACCGAAGAAGCGACTCCACTCCATGACAATGCTGGCGCGAGGCGGGAGGTGGCCAGGCCTTGGCAATCGAGGCCTCCGCCTAGCTTCCCCCTCCCCTTGTACGCCCGGGCGCAAGGTGAAGGAGCGCGCCGCCGAGCGGCACCTCGCGAAGATGGCAGGGCCGCCATTGCCCTGCCGGCTGCACCGCGGACCCACAGTGAGGATAACTCGCACGAGTACATGGTGTGGGTGGCGATGCCTCCTGATACCTGGATCCGTCTCCCTCGGTTCTTCGCCAGCAAACTGCCTCCGAGGGGACCGTTGGAGCTGTGGCTATAGCACGCAGGGTGCAGCAGCCTAGCCACCGGGGCTGAGGTCGAGGTGGTGTCGTCCGGAGACGTCTTCATGACGCGAGGATGGGGCGAGGTCGCCCGGGCTTGCCGAGCAGAGGGAGCCCTGGCGATCCACTTCGAGTACGACGACGCGACCACCTTGTTATTCAAGGTCTTCAACGAGCAGGGCGAGCGGCTGGAGTGTTGCCCCAGAGGAGACAGTTCGAGGGACGCCGCCATGGGCGCTGGCTACGCCGCCGCCCCCCTTAGTGCTTTATCCAGCAGCAGCGACGACTCCTGGGGATCCAGTGATTCTCCTGAGCCCAACGATTCTTCGGAGTCGAGCAACGACAGCTACGTACCGCCGAGCTCACGCCGAGGCTGAAGTGCTGCTGCGGCTGCCGCCAGGCATCTTCAGCGATGCCATAAGGCTCTGTAGTTGTTCCTCTTGCGCGAGATGAAAATCAGCCCCCGTGGGGCTTCTAAGGACCGAGATGTATTCAGTAGTATTGTTGTTCCTTTTGACTTGGTAATGGATGCGCTTATTCCAGTCCGGCTGAGTCCCTCCCTTTTCTCTTCCCTAGACAGTGTGGCGCTCTACACCGGCAGGACCCAGTCCCCAGGCGGGCTTCAGCCGTCGCTAGCATGCCAGGTCGCGATGCCATGGTCAAGGCTAGGAGGTGAGCGTCCCAAGGTCCGGTAAGAGCTCATGAGACGTGATGCTCACGAGGTCCCCCTTGGCGTGCAAGCAGCTGTATAGAGAATCAAAAAGGGGAGCTGACACGCCCAAGTGGAACTGCGAGGTGAGGCGTGTGGAGCGAAACCGGTGCCGTAGCGAATCGAGACCTATCTTTTGCGGTCCGAGCCCATCGGAGAGGCAATGCTTGTCGTCGCTCCTGTGTTGCCATCAGGTGTAGCCCATCTTGGCCACCCTCCTGCCTCGCTTGCCAAGATACTCTACGTCCTTGGGACCCGGCCCTCGAGCGAGCTCAGCCGCCACTGGTATGCCAGGTCGCGATGCCGTGGTCAAGGCTAGGGGGTGACGCTGGAGAGCCAGTAGGAGCTCCCAAGGCGCGATGCTCGGGAGGCCCCCCTTTAACATGCAAGCGACTCGCGAGGCTAGATGATGGTTGTCTAGGCCGACCCTTGGCTTGTTGTGGGGTGATCCTGCAGGTTAGATGACCAAGGAGGCCGAGAGCCCCAGGCGTGTGTCGGAGGCACCGAGGACCCTGCGAGGTGGTGTATGCGAAGCAGGCCGCGGACCAGAGCTCGATCCCCGGGTTTATCAGCATTGCAGGGACGGACCTGAGCACAAGCATCGTGTCGTTGTGTGTTTCGTGCAGGGGTGGAGTTAGTCAGACGCGTCAGGGTCATGAGGCGGAGGTCACGAGGTGACAATCATAGATAAGTTCACGGAAACGATTAGATAATTCTGGTGAATGCAAGACGATACACGCCGTAGGGATGGACCCACACGGCCTAGGGATGATGCAGCCCGAGGGGCGCCCCCAAACTGAATGAACTAGGAAGATTTTACCTGGTACCATTGCTGAATAGTTGTTGAAGTAGCCAAAAAAGGCGCGCTGCTGAAGCCATTCCTCATAGCTGCTCCGGTGCCAGGCCTCGGGAGGCTCGGACGGAGCGAAAGGCTCCTGAGAGTGCTCCTCCATCTCCGCCAGGATCGCCTGGTGCCTAGCCTCGCAGGCCACTTGAGCGTCCCTCATGCAGCACTGGAACGCCTCAGCCACGCCTGCCAGGCCGAAAGGCATGCAGACGTAGCTGTGAGGCGGTCCCTCGCATAGGACGACATGAGACGGCGACATGAGCTGCTGAGATGTGGCCCTGTTGAGCCCGGGGATGTCGATGCAGACGTGGAACTCCTTACCCTCGCTAGGGCAGCGAGCTCCGCCATGCGGCAGGCGACGATCGTCTTGCAGAACCCTTCCTTCCTAAATCTCCTTGATCGCCTTGCTGATGAACTCCTGAACGCCTGGTGCCTCCCGCCTGCTGCCTTCTCCTAGGAAGCGTGCTCTGAAGAGCGCCTCCACATGGTGCCCGAGCGCCACCCTCGTGACATCGTCTAAGTCTGAGAACCTCCAGAGGAGAGCCCTCGAGCCCAGCCTGAGAGGGGCGCCGGGCACGCCTTCCTATGCGATGGGTGAAGATGCCTCGTCCAGAGACGCGAGGCTCAGTGTTGCGTCCTCGAGTGATGCTTCCTCACGAGGCCCACGGCTCAGCTGCAGCTTCTTTGTCTTGGGGGCGACCTCAGGAGGGAGGGCGCCGTCTTCGTCTTCCGGGTTCTCAACTATTGCAGCCTGGAAACCGCGCTCGAGGGAGCACACCGCATCCTTCTCTTGGCAGGCGACCGTGATGATTCCGCCGCTTCCTGGCATGCTGAGGATGTTGTAGCCATGGTGCGTGGCTGCCATGAACTTGGCCAGTGCTGGGTACCCTAGGATGGCCTTGTAGGGCAGGCGGATGTCAGCGACGTCGAAGTCGATGAGCTCGGTGAGGTAGTTGTTGCGCTCGCCGAAGGTGACTGGGAGGCGAACCTGCCTCCTGAGAATGGCTTGGTGGGGTGCAGCTAGTAGTATTGCACCTGGAGTCTGTTGAACGTCTAGATGGAGAGAACATTAAGCCCTGCTCCGCCATCAATGAGTCTTGGTGACGGTTACGTTGCTGATGACGGGGGAGCAGAACATGGGAAGCGCGCCAGCGGTGGCCGCGCACTTGATCCGGTCTGAGGAGTCAAAGGTGATGGCGCACTTGGACCACTTGAGGGGGTGTGTTGCCTAAAGCTTAGGGAGCGCCGCATTGACCTCGTGTGCAAACTGCTTGAAGACACGGTGAGAAGCTGGGGCCTGTGAGCCGCCCAAGATGCAGGCGATGGCTCGCAGCTCCTGGAAGCCCCCAGCCCCCTCGTCCTGGTGGTGATCTTCGTTCCTTCTCGGCGGTGGAGGCAGAGGAGGCAAGGCCGCATTTCCCTGAGGGCGGTCCTCACGAGGCTGCTCCCTCCAGTTGTCCTCGTGAGGCTGGTCCTGCTAGCGGTCCTTGCGAGGCTGGTCGTGCCACTCCGGATGGCGGTCGCGTCCGTCCCAGCGACCTCCGCCTCGGCCACCTCCACGACCGTAGCCCCGATCGTTGCGCTCGGGGCGTCGACCGAGGCGCCTGCCGCAGAGAGCCCTGAGCTCCTGGCAGTCGCTGGTGTTGTGGTTGTAGATGTTGTGGAAGGCGCAGAACAGCCGCTTGCCCTTGGATGACTCTGGGTGGTCACAGCCACGCTTGGTCTCTGGCTCTGCCGCAAGCACGGCCGGCCCCTTGCGCTTCGTGTCCTTGGTCTTGGTCTTCTTGTCTTCTGGATCAGCATTAGGGAGCTCGAGGAGGGAAAGGCGTCCCTCTTCAGCTCTCACACACTTGTTCGCCATGTTGAACATCTCCAGAGCAGTGCAGAGGTCCTCGTGGATGGCGAGCTCCTCCTTCATCTTGACGTCGCAGACGCCATCGGTGAACGCAGAGATGATGGCCTCGTCCGACACCTTGGGAATCTTAAGGCGGACGTTGTTGAAGTACTGGATATACTTATGCAGGGTCTCTCCAGGCTGCTGCTTGACGCGGCGCAGGTCGCCCGTGGCCAGCGGACGGTCGCGAGTGCCCTGGAAGTTGGCGATGAAGCGGCTCTGCATCTCCTCCCAAGAAGAAACTAACCCCTCGGTCAGGTTCAGGAGCCAAGAACGCGCACCATCCTTGAGGGCCATTGGGAACCAGTTTTCCATGATCTTATCATCACCGTTGTCCGCCTCGATGCTCAGCTCGTAGAGCTGCAGGAACCCGGCGGGGTCTGTGGTGCCGTCATAGCATGGAGGCAAGTCAGGCTTGAACTTGCTCGGCCAGACGACATTGCGGAGCTCTGTAGTGAACGCACGGCATCCTTCCATGGCCACTGGAGGTCATCGAGGGGGTGGAACATAGTCTTGATGCACACGCACCGCCACCTCCTGTGGCGGCTTGCGAGCCTGGTGCTGGGGTGCTGGAAGCACACGCGCTTCTCCTTGGGGACGTTGGACCACCTGGCAGCTCACGTCATCCTGAGCTGGTGCCGGGCGCTGCGGGTCGCACCGTGGAGCCATACGCCTTGGCTCGACGATGGCGCCCTAGGCCAGAGGCGGGGGAGGGGCCCCGTGCGCGATGTCGCCCACTGTAGGTGGGTGCTAAGGCAGCTAGCGAGCCGGCCCATCAGAGCCCCCGTGCGCGACGCTGATGAGCTCGGCAATGCGCTCGAGCCACTCCTCATATATATCACTCACGGGACGGTAGTGAAGAAGCTCCCGCGCCGTGAGCAGAGCAGCCTGCGTGTCCACCTGGCCGCGGCGCGCGTGGGATGACGAAGCTGCTGGAGTCAGTGATGGAGTAGCAGTGCGGCCGTCGCGGCGCACCGACGGGTGCAACGATGAAGCTTGCTGCTCGTGGCCGGCAGGGCCCGTGGCGGCGTTGGCCACCGGGGAAGTAGCACGGCGGGCGCAGCCGTTGTCGGTGTTCTGGGAACGAGGGTCCCCAGACTTGCCTGCCTGCGGCCTGCGGCGTGGCTCAGGTGGTGGCCCAGTATGGCCCATCTTCATCAACCCAAGCTCAAGACCCTCGCGAGGGGCCAAGACTCATGGGGTGGACGACGAAAGGCTTCCTCAGGAACAGCCTCACCAGGCAGGCTCGCGAGGAGGCGGAGAGATCAAGGCAAGGGTACCTCGCGAGGTTCTCGTAACGCAAGCCATGACGATTGAGACCAGGCGGACGCCAGGCGGGCGCCGGCCTGTGCAGTGTCCTTGTTTTCTCTTTGGTGCAAAGGGGGCAAGCACAGGCGCGGAGTACCGAGGCATCAAGCAAAGGTTACCATTTCGGTGCAACGAGACCAAGACCAGCAGAGCGGCAGGACGGAGGTCAGCGTGGAGCCCGAGACAGCGTCAACGCCAGTGCTTTTGGCAGCCGAAGACCAACTTTAGTCAGGATAACTTGTACTAGATGTTCCCCTTCAAAATGGTCGTTGTTGGCGCCCTTCCCGCTCAATATTTGGGAAGAGGACCAGGGCCTCTATATATAGAGATAGCCACCACAGTAGGAGGGGGATCGAATCCTTCTCAAGCAAGCCACCACCACAAGAACACCTCTCGCGAGGTTGTTCTTCCGCTGTACTGTTCATCATCAGCCCCCGAGGCAATCCACCACACCACACACTGGAGTGGGGTATTACACCACAACGGTGGCCCGAACCAGTATAAACCTTGTGTCCCTTGTGTTGTTCATCATTTAGCTTAGATTCTCAGCGAGGCGTTGGGACGTGGATCAGTAGGGGAAAGATCTTCGCGTGCACCCCAGAGTTCAAACCTTAAGGGTTTTGCCGGAACCCGATATCCGACATTTGGCGCGCCAGGTAGGGGTGCGCCGGATTCTTTCTTCCGTTGTTCCACGTTCGATCGTTCGTCGTGTCCATGGCTAACGCTCGCCGAGCTCGCGCCGAGCATCGGGCTGCTCTCGCCGCCCACGTCGCCCAGACGGCTCCCGTCGGTGGACCTTCCCGTCGTTCCCCGTCGTCTGCCGCCCACGCCGCCACCGGCCTGGTGGGGAACGAGCAGCAGGCGTCATCGCTGCATCCCTCGGTGCAGCGGGAAGGCCGTACCGCCACTCCGTCGCTGACTCCAAGCTCAGGGTCGATAGGCGTGCCAGATCCGGGCGCGGCGGCTCGTTGGTGAGTGCGGTGGTGGCTATGGACGGGCCCGAGCTCTGGCATGTGGGTGCGTTGGTGAGCCCGGCGGCGGCCGTGGGCGCAGCGGCATGCTGTTGAACACGGCGGCGGCCATGGCCAAGTGTGAGCGCCTCATTCTCCGATGGCTTTTGTGCGTGCCGCCCCTGGATGAGCTAGTTGTTCAGTTGTCGTGGTTGGTTTGCTCGATTACTTTAGGTTTGGCATGGGTCTCACGTGGGATTTTGTTGCAGGTTCTGAAGAGCCACCGGTTGTTCCGTTCGTCGAGGCTTCGACCGTCCTGCCGACTGTTGCTGCGTTGAGAGGTTGCAAGGCTTCTGGTCTGTGAGCTCTTATTTTTCCTTTCTATCTAGCTAATGTTTCTTAGATTAGTTGTTATGTGTGGCTTCGGTAGTTTCTTAGATGTGTTGGCTGCTCATATCTGGCTAATGTTTTTTTGGATGCATTAGCTGCTCGAGGTTGGATACGGTCGGATTCCTTTGATGGATTGGTGGATCTACTTGGATCCTTGGTATTTTTTGTTGCCATGTGGGAGGCTCGGCCGCATGTCTAGATTCCTGCCAGTTTTTTGTTCCTTTCTGAATTTGTTTGCTGGTTATGGGTTTGGCATTGTCTGCTGTCGTTAGCTTGGTTTCAAATATTTTGCCACTCTCACTGTTGGTTTCGGTTAGTCCCTATGATTAGTTGTTGGATTATGTTAGGCTCAAATGTATGGCCGTTTGGATTAGTACCTGATTATGTTAGGCTCAAATGTATGGCCATTTGGATCAGTTGCTGATTATGTTAGGCTCAAGTGTATGGCCATTTTGGATTAGTAGCTGATTATGTTAGGCTCAAAAATTATTTGTGCGTTTAGGGCCATTTTTATTAGTACCTGATTTGTTCTTTGGCTTAAGGAGTAGTTGGATGAATCACATGGCTGGCAAATTGTAGGGGTTGTGGCTGTTGTGGATGTGGTTCACTGGATTTAGGAAGCCATTCTTAGGTGCTTGATTGGAGCTTGTTAAGTAAAGGGGGTGAGATGGTTGTGTTGATTGATTGATTCAAGATCTGCCTGGTCATTTGTTTTTTGGGATCAGACATCTCACACGTTGGTTTGAGGGAATGGTGGGCCATCAGGGGCTGGATTTGTTTCTGTTTGATTGGGGCTTGCAAAAGAGAGGTGCGGGGCAGTCTGTTATTGGATTCTGTCTCCTTGTGTTATTTTGATGTTGTCATTGTCCATTTGATTTGGTTAGTCCCTGCTTAGTTGTTTGCCTTGTGGATTAGAGAAGTTGCATGGTTGGTTAAGAAGATGGGCGATCTATTCATGGTATTGTTTGCCTTTTGGATCATGGTGTTGTTCTTAGGTGCTAGATTTTCATTTGGTCCTTGCTTAGCCATGTAATCACAAGAACAGATAGGTCACATGTTTGATTAGAAAGGAGCACGAAAGGTATGTGCTTATTGTGGTTGCAGTCAGGACATTGTAATGTTGTTTTTGGGTGCTAAATTAATTTGGTTATCCTGTCAGCTCCGAGTTTCCAGTTTCTAATTATATATGAGACATAGGTTCTATGCTTTGTAATTCATGATTTGACGGAGCTTGGTAGGTATTTGCATCGTTTTGTCATCTCGTTTCATGTTAGGATCTTGCCAGGTTTGATTATGTCTTGGACTAGAGCAGCGACGCAAGTAGGGAGAGGCCGTTGCCTAGACTGCTGCTCCTCTCATCATCTTGGCTTGCAGGTCACCACGTTCACAGAGCCAGACGGGGTCTCCTGCCTGGTTGACACGTAACTGGTAGTCTAGACTGTTGCCAAATTAGCCTACCCTAGCTATAAAGTTTTCAATACCATATAAAGGATATTTACTTATGGTAGTGTTCTCTATCTAATTGTTTGGGTGAAACAATATATGATGGATTGCTACATTGTTTACTAACTGTTATATAGCTTCATCACCATTTTACCCTTCTGATATTCTCCTTTTCTTATGTCAGGTAACCGGTGAGGATATATAAAGGACACCGCCAATAGCATAGCACCCTACTGCTGCCATTACATGTATGTATAAATTCTATGCTAACTTTAGGTTCTTCCCTTGCGGCCTTTCCTCTAACCATAAGAAGTACAAAGAAATGTAGTTGGTTTTTGTTATGTATATATAACTTGATGTATTTATCCAATGAAATGAAAAAGCATCTTCCTTGCTTTTCTAGCTTAAAAAATCCCCATTTATAGTAATACTTACATATTGTTGAAATTAAGCACTAAGATTTGTTTGAGATAGCAATTTGGGAGGATGATTTACTTCTATATCGTCTGGATCATGTTTAATATTTTCTTCTAAGATTCTTTGTTCTTATCCTATTAGATACCAAATTTGCATCTTCCCTTGATTTAATTGCCTGCCACTTAATCTTTTCCATCTTTCTTTTGCCATTGGCCATGTATCAATAATACTTATTTTTGCTGCAACACTGGATAAACGTAAATGTGTTTAGCTCATTTGCATCGACAAGATTGCCATGCGCTACTATGTGTTGTGGTTGAATTATACTGAGTCCAACCTATCTTTGTGCTGCAGGTGCAAGGCCTGGATAGGAGGTCCAGTGGGTCTGCGGCAGGCTGGCGATGCTTGAAGACGTAGTAGAGGTGCAGCCTCCTGCCCGCGGCGACAACACCGAGCAGCTCGCCATGCTGGAAGGGAAGATTAAGGAGCTGTCGGAGCAAAACGAGCAAGGTTTGTAGTCCCCTAACGTTGTTTCCTCATTTTATTACCCGATCCCATATAAGTCTAACACAAGAACCAGAACTGCAATTGTTGGATATGGGATAAGTCTACTATTGTTTCCTAAACACATGCATTTATCTGTCATGTTCTGTTATTCCTGAAGATAAAGGCTCCTTTGTTGTATTATTTGAAACTCTCCAATAGTTTTAGAAACATATGTGCCCACGGTCAACGAGCCATGGCTATGGTGGTCGTGCTGGGTTCATCATGGACATCATGCCATGGCCATGGCTGGTTATGGTTTGTTCTCCTTGCATAATTATGAAGCAGGTGTTCTGCCTTAGAATGTTCAAGGCTTGCTACATGAGCTAATTAGGTCCTCTGGCTTGCTAATTGACTCTTCTCTTTTAGCCGTGCTTCTTCTGTCCTCATTTAACTTTGATAGGCGCACTGCTACATTTAGTTGGTTAGTAACTTTCTATAATAATTTTGTCCATCAGGTATTCCTGTGGAATAACTATCACGTGCCTGATCATATTCCTGTGGTACCCTGCAGCTCATGTGCCTGTGTTGAACATTCCATGTGCTTAAGATTTATTAAACCATGGAATAAATATGGGAAACTAGCATAGAACTAAAGATACACTGTTTAGGCCTTGTGTACTTATGTTCAGATTGAAAAATTCATGCTTGTTAAGATTATAGTTACTAGCCAAGAACGGTTCTATAATTGATGCTTGTAATTTGCTGTCAAGTATTGAATATGATGGGTCTTTTCGTAAATACATATTTTTTATGTAGAGAAAAGCCTGGTTTTATTTGTAATTGGGCAAATAGCCAGTCTATTCATTCATTTTTTGAAAAATTATCTAAACCTTTAGTTGGACTCTTTTTTTCATGGATAACGTCCTTCCTTTAAGAAACTTTCTAATCAAAATGACTGGAGTGCTATCATTTGGCCATACAAAAGCATAGAGGAATTGCAAGTGATGTGGTCGATGCTCGATAGTATGATTCATGTGATGTATGTGATACCTTTATATTTCAACCTTCCTAATCAAACAACTTTGAATGTGCTAAAATTCACTTGTAGTTCCAGTGGATTTTACTAAATGGCTTTATAGCTTTAATTAGTGGATTCTACTAAGATTCACTTGGTAGTTCTAGTGGATTCAGGTGTACTGTTTTGGTTCTATTATATTTTAAAATGGTTATTCATATCAGGTTGCTCATTGTTTGCCAAAGTTGTGGTTTGCGTGTCTCTCCCAGATGCCGTCAAGGGGGCGGCGGCCCAGGAGCAGCACGAGGACCCTAAATTTGGGTGAAAGAAGTATATCACGGGTGAAATATCACGATGGCATTGTTATCATGCACTCGCTTCATTCCTAAATACAAGTCTTTTTAGAGATTCCTTTTAGTTTTTTTTTGAATCGGTGCCTTACTAATTAGGCAAAAACAAGATACTAAATCGCGCCAAACAAAAGAGGCAGTCATTTAATCAGCAATTTTCACAACAAGATACTAAATCGGTGGCTTGCTTGCATGATGATAAGTTTTGACCACAAGAATGTTCTAACAAATCTTATCCTTGATTGCAACTAAAAGAGAACTGACTAGGCCCCGGTCATCTCCACCCCTGATGGTGCTCCTAGACGTGCCACATCGCCTCCTCGCCTCCTTGGCCGCTTCGGTGCCAATGGCATTCGTGCTTTTCGGCGGGATGGTGCAAGGTGCAACTCTGACGTAGTTCCTCGCCGGCTGGACGGCGTTCAGGCGCAACCCCGACACCCACTGAGTACTGCCTCGGCTACAACCTCCCTCGGTGAGCTCCATCTTCCCCTGCTCTGCTTCGGCTACTGTATGGGACATGACCAGGGCTATGATGATAAGTCATGGCTGATATAGGCATGCTCTCAAGCAATCGAGGCACTTGTGGGTATTAATTTGGATCCTTGTTTCTTTGAGCTGTTTTGATCACGTTCTTATTTTAATGGCTTTGTCCTTGGATGGTCATTTCTGATGAGTGGTAACCAGGGAAATTTCACCCTCGTAAGAACATATTGATCTGGTGATCCATCCAGAAATAAGACCCGCGGCTAGTTCCCTGACTCTTCAGATCTCAGGCACTTTCGGTCGTCGGATCGATTTGACTAGAACAGAGTTCTAGAACCGAGGGCTGTTGTTTTTACATTTTATATACATGTGAAAGTTATATTTCTGATTCACTTCAGTTAACATTGATTTCAATGCATATGTCTTCCTTTTTGTTGTCAGTAGTGCAATATACTTCTATTAAGTGAAAAATAATCCGGAGAGCAATTCCTTCCATTGTATATGAAGCTCTGCTAGATCCCGAATAGAAATATCTTTTAACAGGGCCGGCCCTGTGTTTCGGGAGGCCCTAGGCGAACTCGATGCCATGTGCCCCTATGTCCTAAGATCATATATATGTATGCGCGTGCGTGGTACATAAACTTAAACATAATAATTGTTGGACAATGCCATATTACGACAGAAATACTAAAAAGATAGAAAATTGAAAGTAACATGATATGATTACATCAAATAAGAACCAAATTCAACTGACTCCATCGACAACAATAATACTTAAGTACCCTTCAGTTATTGAATCTTCAGATCCCTTTCTATCTTTTTTCTCCTTGTTTGAGCAACTGACAAATGCTTCTTAGGCAATATGGCGGGCTAATGTCCTAATATTATGAAGAAAAAATTATTCAAGGAATTAAAAATTTATACATCGGATGATTTGAATGATTGGGACCCTAGACATGTGCATAGAATGACAAAAAAAAGGATGGTTGAATACATACTATAAAAGATTGAATTCGAAAACTATACATTAAAATTTGGAACTTCGTGAACACTGAAATTAGAGGATGGATCATGGATGAATAGTTGAATACGTTCTAAAAAAAGAAATTACTGAAATTGGGGTTTGCGGGGATGGATCAGGAACATGGTACAGAGAGTTATGCATGGATACGTATACGTACTTCTGTGGGCTGCGCTCACTGCTCACATACATACGTATACGTACTGCTGCGGGCTGCGGCTGCTGGATTGCCGCACGGCGGGCGACGCGCACAGTGGTGACCGAGGCGACCACAGCGACGAGAGGACGAATAGACGAGCGAGGCGTCCGCGAGATCTTCGATTGATTTGTTTCACAATCGAAACGAGCGGCCCTGCCATGCAGCGTGCGTGACGCTTCGCTAATCGCTACCTGCTATTTGATGGGCCTATCTCATCTCGTTTTTCTTCTCTCATAATTTTTTTCTCACCTATTTTTGCTCGGCTATATTATATATGTGCACTACATCATGGGCCCCTCCCTGGGCTGGGCCCTGGGCCGTCGCCCCCCTGCCCATGCCCCAGGGCCGGCCCTGTCTTTTAATGCAGTGTAAACTGCTAGCATAGCTACATTGCGGAGTACCGAGTTGATATGAAGCTCTGCTAGGTTCCGAAGAGAAAGATCAACCCTATTCTAAGGTTCATTATATGATTCTTTCTTTCGGTGTTCTTCCTTGAAAATAATCAATGATCAAATCATCTTCGTAGGTATTTATTTTTCTTTCTCATGTTAAGTTAGCATTTTGGTTTTGTGTATTTCTAGATTGTGGTCCCACTAACTTGGCCCCAGTACTAAAGATGTGTGGCTTAATTTTAAAATTATGGTTATGAACACAAAGCTAATTTGTACTCTGATCTACACTACTGTCCCTTGGAGCATGATCCCGCAAAAGAGAGGAAGCCAAACATAGGTACAGGTGTTTCCTAAACCCAATCCAGTGAATTTTTCTTAGGGTCGTTGAATGCATCATGTAACCCCACATAAAGGTTGGGAACCAGATACATTTAATTTATCTTCAATACCCTCTCCAAAATATTGTTGCTGCTTGTATTAGGCAGGATCTATAAGAGTTGTTGCTATGTATATGTTGTGAATCCGTCAATGTAGTCAATTTGCAGTTCTATCATATTTCTTAGTTCAGGCCCCTGAGAAAATGCTTTTAAATTTATGAACTCAAATAGTTCAAGATTCGGAACAAATGCATGATGATCTTTACAAATTATCTATTTTTCTGTGGGACTTCGAAGATATTAAATTAACAATAAATAATGTGCAATGATTACATTCCTCTTTTTATCACTATACTTTATTAATCTTGGTATCCACAAAATGTATGCATACTGATATCATAGTGTAGTGTGAACCATGTGTGCTGCTTCTACTTGCATAAAAGTTGATATTGTCATGCTCCTTAGTCATGTGTTCTTAAAAGAAAGGGATTTTGCATGGACAGATGGAACCAAAAATCTTCGGAACCTGACACCATTCATTTTTTATCCTGGGTGCTGCTAGATCTTGTGTAACTGAATGTTCTTTTCCATTCAAGGTAATAAATTATCCATCTGCATTCATGTCAGTGTTAGCATTGTTGAAAGAAAGAAAAGGCCCTTTTGATTCTTGCAGTATCCAGGATCAAAATTTGCACATATATTATGCACTTTAATCACACTAAGTACAGTTGACTATGTTTTATAAGTGGCATGGAAGTGAGACTACTTGGAAGCTGCAACCATAAATAAAAACCTCTGTTCTTTGTTTTCCCATATGCATCACTATCTTGGTAATTACTTATCTGGTATGGTGAGTCTATACACGTAGATGTCCCTTTCTCTCTCTATGATAGGTTACTCATCTATTTTATAGGATTGAGCAATTGTTAGAAGAACTTATTAATATTCTAATTTAGTGTTGTTCAAATTGGTAAGAGTCATATAGTTAGAGCCCTATTACAGTCAGGCATAGCTTATCGTGAACACCTGGAGAAGTTTCCAAATATTATGTGCAGCTTATTTCCTAATTTTTTGATCCCAAGTAGATGTTACAATCTACTTGCTAGGTATGCACGCTTCTTTTCAGTTATACATAGATCCTTATTTATTTTCTTTGCTTTGGTAGATTCTTCTATGCTTGCCCTGTTAACCATCTTCTTAATTTATATAGAATATTTTGTGTCTCGTCATATTTCATAGGATTCTGATTTAACAATTTAAATGGTTGTATCTTAAACTATATAGCTAGAATATAGCTGGAATGCTTACATGCGTAGTTAAATCTGAATGCATATATTATTTTGTGGAAGAGTTCAATCTGTATGCCTGCAGTGTTGCTACTTGATTCTTCTTTTCTCGGTTGTATGGAGGTGTTAGTTCTTTTCAGGTCAATATATACTGATTAACAGAATAACTAGAACAACAACTTATTTTGGATAGTGTGAGTGTAACTTTGTTGTTTACTAAGTACTAAAATTAAATAATGCACCTGATGACAGGATACATGCCAAACTATGAAGTTGTGGTGTTAATCGCAAGCAAATAAGGGCAGGACACACACCATTTATACATCATTAAAATTTATTGCAGTTTCTATGTTATTCTATTTCGCCTCTGGTACTACATTGTGATCTTTCAAGGAATTACTACTTCATTTCTGCCCTTGGCTTTCTTTTTCTTGGATATTGTAGCCTCACTAGGATGGATTAAGAGTGTCATTTGCTCCCTTTCCCTAATCAAATAGGACTTCCAAAATAATGAGACTTGCACTCATTTTTATTTGTTGATCTCTTTGGTTTCTGATTACAGCTTATGTTTCACAAATATATGCAGGTTTCTACTCTGTTTTAGTGGTCCTTAGTTGATCTCTTTGATTTCTGATTACAACCTATCTCTGTGATTATAAGTGATTTTGGTGTTGTTTGTAGTTGGCACTTCTCATTTCAGAAATCAGTAGTGATCCTGGTATTCAACCATGCGAGTTCAGCGAGAACAACGAAATGAGGAACAAGCTCAAGACATGTTTAGCAGCTTCTACTAAGTAAGTCCCCCTAAACCTTCAAATCCAAATAAAACAAAATTTCAAGAGTATGTTCTCCACATATGAAATAGATAAATGCTGACATGCTTGCTGCATCTCATCAGATTGCGGGTCCAGAAGTTAAAGGACACGCTTGTGAATCATGGACAACCTCGGCCTGGTACGGGGGCTCAAGTTTGAGCTCTTGCTTGGCTTTAGGTGCAAACATGGACCTTCAATTCACCTAGAACAAGAATCAGATCCTTGTGCCAATTATTGTAGTGATTGGAGGCCCATTGCGTGTGACCATGATGTAGGCATTCACTCTTGGATCTGAGAATAATTTGATGATCCTGTCTGGAAGATAGTGGTTCAATAGTGATTTTAACCACTTATTTATAGATTTTTTTTTTGTTGTGTTATGTATGGAGATGGAGATAGTGGTTTTAGTTTTGGTAGTTGTTGCAAGTGATCCTTGCTCAGCATGTTGACCTCAAGGATGCCTCTTGAAAATTAACATCCTTATTATGAGATTGAGGCAATGTAAACTTGAATTCTGAACCGACTTTGTGCTCTTGGCGAAAATGTGTACTGAGTTTATTTGTTTTGGATTTGGTGGGTTGGATCAAGGCTCTTGTATTTTATAGGGCAATGCATTATATCATTGATGTTCTACATATATGATTGCAACCTGTGCTAAACTTGCCTTTCTACTATCGCGATATGTGTTTGATCTTTATCCGCTTGGCCAAGTCGTTGGGACCGGTACCCTCGCGCCAAGGCGCGCTGCCGATCTAGTGTACACTATACGGATACACTTGTGTTTTTCCAGCTACTAGAACCGTGACGCCATTCGCATACCGCATACGTTGCGCCTCTAAACGCATTTAATCTTAGTTGATCATTTCCCCACAAGAAAAATGGTACTCCCTCCGCAAAATAATATAAAAACGTTTAAAATACTAAAATAGTGATCTAAACGCTATTACATTAGTTTACAGAGCGAGTAGTTGCTACGGTAAAACATGAGTCGGTTGCTACATGCTGTTCACAACAAAAGCTACTGCTTACCAGAAACTGAAGACACATGTAGTCCAGCCCTGCACTGGAAAAAATAAAATAGAGTGCTGCTGATGGTGAACCACCATTAATCATCCAGTAGTGCCAATTGGCTATTCGGTCAGTGCCCAAATCCTTGAGAAAAGGAAAAGCTAACTGAATATATAGAGGGCCTATCTGCAAGTATTCAAGCCTGGTGGCATCAGTTGACCGGTCAAACCCACCTACGTGAATCTAAGCTGTCCCTGAATTGTTATTACACAGTTGATAGACTTCTAAATTGCTCAGTTGCTGTCTTGCAGGAATTACATAAGAGTAATTCCGGGGAGAACCAAGCGGTGTTAGGATAAGAATCCTCCTAAAGCTCCGGCTGGTGCTTTTCATGTCGCAAGTGTAATAATCTAAAATAACATAAGGTTTCCAAAGGGGGTGCCGATTTTTGGAACATGGTGCTTTTCATAGCATTTTTTTAAGAATCAAACAATTCTCAAACTTTTTTGTGACGAATATTGTCGAGTTTTACCTCGTGTATAAAGTATCGCGAAGAAATGAGTTTGCTGTTCTTGTGGGCCAAAGAACCAAAATTGCAACTTCAAAAAACTTGAATACTAACTTTTGTATAAGTGATCTTGTTTTTTTTTTCGCACAGAAGACCGCAGGAGTCATTTCTTTTCGAAACTTTACACACAAGTATAATACTAGACCATATTCGTTACAAAAAAGTTACAGAATTATTTGACTTTTTTTTAAATAATTAGGGTGTACCTAGACCCAAGGTTCATTTGGGTATTTTCGTTTTAAAGGTTCCTATTCTGTTTATGTTCCGAAGTGTTTGCTTCATTTAACCCATGGTGTATCTTGTTGTCAACCGGAATACATGTTCGCCTTAAATAGAAAGAAAACTCAGTTTTAGAGTAAGTTGAGCATACCATTGAGTTCACCACATATCAAAAGATTCACCGCAAGAATTATATAGATGATCATAATCATGTTCGGCGGCTTACATTGGAGCACATAGAGAGAGATGAGTGTATATCTACTACTCCCTCCGTTTCTAGATATAAGCCCTTTTAAAGATTTTAATACGGACTACATTTTAGACATATCTAGAGTGTAGATTCACTCATTTTACTTCATATGTAGTCCATATTATTATCTCTAAATAGTCTTATATTTAGTAACGGGTGGAGTACTAAACTCATAGTCCAAGGGTGAACTACTCACACCTCATCAAAGAGCAGTTTGGCGATGGTGTTTATGAAGATTCGCAACAAATTAGGGGAATACACAGTTAAACTTGGAAATGAATGAGAGCAGGTTCTTTCCCCTCCTCCCGCGATGCTCCCGCGAGCATCCGGGAGGCTAACCCTAGCATCGCCGCCTCCCCTCTCCTCCTCTACTCCCTCCCTCACTGCCGACAGAGGGCGCGAGCGAGCGAAGCCGGATGTCACCTACCGCGGCGGGGCCCCTTCGTCCCCTCGTGCAGGGGTGCTGCGCGGGCTGGATCTCCTATGCCGGGATGCGGTGCTCTATGCCGGGTGCGGCAGCGCTCTAGAGTGGACCGACGACGGTGGCGTGGCGTCGGTGCGACGGGCGGCATGGTGGTGGTGCGGGCCGGGGATGGTGACGGCGGCGGCTGCTTCGCGGCAGCGCCTCGGAGCCGCTTTTGGCGCTGTGGATCGCGGACGGCCTCTCTCACCGTGGATCTCTGGCGGGGCGGTAGCTCTAGAGGTGGGCCGTGGGTGGCCCCCGTCTAATCAAGCCCTTGCGGCTGGATGGCGGCGCTCGAGCGGGAGGGTAGTTTGCTTGTCGATTAAGTCCAAGTTACGCACCCCCCCCGGCCCCCGCGTCATCCGCTTGGGTGACTCAGGTGGTGATTAGGGTTCCCCCCGCACTGCCACCCCCTTCCCCCACTCTCCCTTCGCTGCCACCTGAGGATCTCGCCGGGCTTTATCCCCCGGACGCCCAGGAAGGTAGCGGCGAGGCCTCTGACGCTCCGTTCCTGGCAGAGGTTCCCGGATCTGAGGCGGCGGCCCTTCTTGGCGAGGCAACGGCGTCCTCCTCAGCTGGATCCGGTTGCGGGTGATTCTGGCCGGTGTGCTCGACCACACGGGTGGTGAGCCGCCGACGAGGGTTGGCTACGGCGCGGAGTTCCCCCTCCTCGCCGGATCTGAGGTCTAGCTCCCTCCACTTTGACTCCCTCTGCACCCTGTCTCCAGTCTCTAGTGTCACGCGCGCCGGATCTGGAGTTGGTGTGTGCACGGTGGTGAGATCTAGGACTGCGGGAAACCGGTTGTTGGCATGTCCGGCCCGGCGGCAGCGACGCCATAGGCGCCGTTCTTCCTCCTTGGAGGTGCAGCCGAAGGTCCTCCCTTCCCCACCCTTGTTCCCCTCTCCCGGGTGAAAGCCCAAAATCCGGCTAGGATTGGGCGGCAACGGCGTGTCTCATGTTGTGCTCCTCCTTGGAGGTGCCGCCTGGGGAGGGATCGTGTTCGGGTGAGGTGGGTCAAAGGTTGGAGCTTTGGGCGGCTCTGGTTGTTTGGTGGCGGCGGTTCCGTTGGGATTTGCTTGGCTGGCATTGTCTCTGTTCCCCTCATGGGTGGAGCCCACTGGTTGCGGCGTGTTTGTCACAAGGCTGGCGGTGCGGCGCCTTCGATCCGGTGGCAGTGGCGGTGCCAGGATACAAAGCATGCGATGTCACATGGACTGTGTAGTCAGCTTTAAGTAGTTTGTTTAGCAGTGGGGTATACATGCATCTAGTAGTTACGTAGACTTGCTAAATTCCTGTGTAGTCATTCGACCCCACAGGTATAGTGTGGCTTCGCCACTGTCCGGTGGTAGGGGATAGGGTTCCCCTTCCCAGCAATAGCAACACGTCCAGGCTGTGGGTTCCCGGTTCTCTTCTTCAACGGCCGACGGGCCTTGCTCCTCGACGTTCTGCGGTCCTCCTTGATGTCCTTGCTGGCCTTTCTTCAGCAGCTGCTCCCGGTGGCTTTCCTGCAGCTTATTGGTGTCCTAAGTTGCGGTAGTATGTTGGATGTTGTGTGCTCATTGGCCATGGGGTTGTGTTCTGTGGTTGCTCCAGGTCTCGAGGTCGGCACCTCTTCTGCTCCAGGGTGAGCGCTTCTCAAGTCCACTGGTTCGACGCCTTTCGATCCAAGGCGAGAGGGAAGGGTCCCTCTGAGGCACGTGAGGAGGAAGATGCTTAGATCTCTGCATCCTGGGTGTCAGCCCACTTCATGCCCACACTCTGTTTTAGCAGGTCCTCATCCTGCTTGCTGGTCGCTACCCTCGGTACCCGTTTGTTGCGGTCTTCAGCTAGTGCAAGCAATGGGCTTTGTTTTATTGTTCTTTCGTGCTTGTGCGTTGCGTTGAGTTGTAATCTCCCTAGAATGCTCTCTTGTATTGTTGGGCCGATGTGGTCTGTTGTGTGTCTGTAATTCCTGATCGGTTGATGGCTTTATTAATTCAAAATCGGGCTCTTCGCGAGCCTTCGTTCTAAAAAATATATATACCCACCATCATGCAGATACCTCTATGCACCAACAAGATCCCAGACACATGGACCTGGTTCTCCGAGAACAATGGGAGTTTTTCCGTTAGGTCTGCTTATAGGATGATGATTGACACCAAACTGAGAAGAGAAGCCTGGCTGGAAGGTTCCTCCGTCTCGTCGAGTACCAATCGTGATGCATCATCATGGAAATCGCTCTAGAAAACTCAAGTCCTTGGCAAAATTCGAATGTTCTTGTGGACATTAGCAAAACAATCTCTTCCGACGGAGGATGTTCGTGCACACAGAAAAATGGCAGTGCCTAGCGCATGCGGGTTGTGTGGTGCTCAAGATTCCCAGCGTCACTCCATGTTGGAATCTTTGATGTCCCGGTGTGTATGGGAATTAGTTGATGGAGAGCTAGCTGAGCATCTATGTGCAACGACGGAGCCTAAGAGCATCTCCAACGGACACCCAGCCGCGCGCTAATTTTTTTTGCAGCGCCAAAATAGCATTTTAGCGCGTCGAATGACTGAGTATCTCCAGTAGACGCCTAAAAATATACTGCCCAGCTAGCAACAGTAGCATCTCCAACAGGCGCACAAAATTAACCATGCGTGCCCGTACCTAGCTCGCCGCCCGTGGCCTGCTTGCTGCCATGGTCATGGTCATGCCACGCCGCCCGTGGCCTGCTCGCCGCCGTGGCCGTGGCCCGCCATCCGTGGCCTGCTCGCCGCCGTAGCCGTGCTTCGCCCTGCCGCCTGCTCGCCTCGCCGTGGTCGTGGCCGCGGCCCGACCCGCCCCGCCACCGTCGTGGCCATGGCCGTGCCCACGCCCTGCCACCCGTGGTCGTGGCCGTGGTCCACCCCGCCGTGGTCGTGGCCATGGCCGCGGCCCGCCACGCCCCGCCACCGCTGTGGCCGTGGCCGCGCCTACGCCCTGCCGTCCGTGATCGTGGCCGTGGTCCGCCCCGCCAGCGCCCTTCCGCCCGTGGCCGTGGCCGCGGCCCGCACCGCCCCGCCACCGCCCTGGCCGTGGCTGCGCCCGCGCCTGGGCTCGTCCCTGCCCCCGCCGCTGTGGTCGTGGCCGCGGCCCGCCCCGCCCCGCCACCGCTGTGGCCGTGGTCGCGCCCACGCCCTGCCGCCTCATCGTGGCCGTGGTCCGCCCCGCCGTGGTTGTGGTCGTGGCCGCGCGCGCGGCCTGCTGTCGTGGTCGTGCCCGCGCCCCCGCCCTGCCGCCACCGTGGCCGTGGTTGCGCATGCGAGGAGGCCGGCGGCGGACGCACGCAGGAGGACGACGGCGGCCGCACGCGAGGAGGCCAACAGCGGCTGCGGGAGCATGGGGCACTTTTCACATGCATGAGAAGTTCAGCGCGCTGGAGCTCACGCGCTAAATATACGGCTTGCGATCCAGTTTCGTCCGGCGCGCTGAACACTTTTTACAGCGTGCTCTATTATGCAGTGTCCGCTAGAGTGCTATTTTCAACTCCACGCGCGCTAAACTTGCGAATTTTTGGGCATTGCGCTAATATTGGGCGTCTGTTGGGGATGCTCTAAGAGCATCTCCAACGGACGCGCCAAAAGACGCGTGCGCGGTAAACTGGGGTTTTAGCGCGCGCGGCAATTTTCGCGCGCTCCAGCAGGGGCGGAAAACTACAGCGTGCGGGAAGCGATAGCGTGCGCGAGAGATAGTGGCAGCTCGCGCGGTAGATTTGGCGCGCCGCTTCACGCGCGCCTATAAAATGCCGCGCTCGTCGCGTGCTCCACCACACTGCCACGCGCCCTTCCCCTCGCCACCTCGCCGCTTCCACACTTTCTCGCCGCTTCCAGCGCCCCGCCACCACCACACCACCATGCCGCCGCGCCGCCGGGGATCTTCGGGCTACTGCAGCGTCCACGAGCGCCGCAACGGCTGGTACTCCGCCGAGATCCGGTCTGGCGATGTCCGGCTCGGCCTCGGCTCATTCCGGACCGCGCACTAGGCGGCCCGCGCGTACGACACGACGGCGTGGCGCTTGGAGAGACACCCATCGCAGATGAACTTCCGGGACGTCCACACGCGCCAGCAGGCGCAGGCCCTCGCCCCTCCGCCTTGTCTGATCACGAACCAGGACCGTGCGGACCACGTTCGGCTGCAGCGCTGCCTCCTCATCGCCGAGGAGGACGAGCGAGCCATGGCGGAGTGGCGCTGGCGCCACCCGGAGGACGTCGCCAACGAGCGCGCCTACTGGGCGGAGAGGACGGCAAGGCGCCGCGCAGAGCGGGCGGACCGGTGTCGGCGGAAGGCATTGGCGATATTGCTGTGCGATATCGTTGAAGCAGGTGGGAGGTCCATCTTCACGTCAGACGATGAACGTTGGGACGACATATGGCTCGATACCTCGGACGATACCTTCGAGGATGAGGATGATGATGAGGACTCGGAGTAGTTCTAGCTACACCGTAGTTTTATCTAGTTGCACCGTAGTTTATTTTATGTAGTTCGGTTTTATCTATCTATGCTATGAACTTGTTTTACCTATTTGTATCGTCTATGCTATGAACTATGTAAAATATATTCGTATCTTTTTTTAATGTCTATGTCAAATTTATCTTCTGTTCAAAATGCAACAAATATAGACTTGTGCGTGATGCATTTTAGCGCGCTGCTGGAGCTGCGCGCACGCACTGTATTTTAGCGCGGCTGCTGAAGCCAGCGCTGTGCGTCGCGCCAAAGCTGGCGATGGGCGCGCGGCAAACTACTTTCTAGCGCGCCGCGCGTTGCGCGGCTGTTGGAGATGCTCTAATGCGGAGCAGTGGTTGTTTACCATGATCGAAACACTCTCACACGATGCTTTCATACGGCTTGCAGTCACACTCTGTGCGCTATGGTGGGTAAGGAGAAAGGCCATTCATGACCAAATTTTCCAGAGCCCATCCGCAACTCATCAGTTCATTTCACGCTTCATCTACGAGCTTGAGCTACTCCCATCTCCTGGTAAGAAACAACCAGTAGTACCGAGGCCTGCTATTGTCAATCCCAAGGCGCCACCTGCGGGATATGCATAGATTCATGTTGATACTGCTGTATCGAGATCGCAGGCAAGGGGGGCAGCAGCGTCAGTCTACCGCGATGAAACTGGAAACTTTCTGGGTAGCTCAGCCCTGGTGACCATAGGCATAACAGATGTGACGACGCTCGAAGCATTGGCTTGCAGAGAAGGTTTGGCCTTGGCTGAATCTATTGTTACAGAACTTCATCATCGCCTCGATTCAAAGCAGATCATCAACGATAACGACAAAGCAAGCAAGGGTAACTACGGGGCAATCATCCGTGAAATAAAGTCTAGAGCTAGTGCTTTTAATTGTAACTTTATTTTTTAAGGTAGAGCAGCAAATCATGATGCTGATAGATTAGCCAAGTACTCACATTCTTGAGTAAAGTCTATTTTAAACCTTGAATTCATAGGGGTTGTCTAAATTAAACCCTGAACTCTCAATCCCTGAGATCCATACCCTAAACTCATCGATCCTGGTCAATCCCGACCCTAGATCCATGTAGACTAGTTTGGGGGGTGGGAAAATAATAATCCGGGCACGTGGCTAGGGGATTTTGCTGGTGTCGAACACGAATTCTTGGTCAGCGCGGTAGAAACGAGCTCAGAGATGACGTGAGCTGCAGGGGAGTGCATGCACACCACCTGTTTGACAGAACGGTAGTGGGTACGAGAGGTCCTTGTGCAGAAGTGGAGCTGTACGTCGGAGACGAGAGAGGTTTTCGTGGTCTCGATCTCGCGCTCCTAATGGCCGCGTCGGCGCCGGCTCCTCCTGGAACAAGTGGGCGACCGCGGCCAGCATCTTGCGAAGGTCTCGGTAGCTGTGTGGTGTCGGGGTCGCGTTCTTCGGGCCGGGCAGCTCACTACAGTGCCAAACAACGCGGGCAAGACATCTAGCATCTCCGGCTGCTGGGAGCTCAGGCACGTCTGGGGCCTTCACACCCGTTATGGGCGCCGGCCACTCGCAGCTCAAGCACGTCATGTGCCCGACGTGCATGCCCCGGGTGTGGCCACCAGCAGCGCCATGTGCATGCCCCGGGCGGAGCCAGCACTCAGTGGTCTCGCGGACGTGGGGGCGGCCAGCGCGGGGGGAGGCGTGAGATGGCGGAGAACCAGACAGCAACATGGATGCAAAGCAAGGTCGGTGCCTTGCAGTATTCTTCGGGGCATGGATATTAAGCAAGAAGCTCGTGTTAGTCAGTTCGTTGCGTCCCCTAGATCCATGCCGATGTGCTCTAGTAGTATCCGTTCGTAGTGCTAGTTAAGTTTGACCCGATTTGGGATTTTCTTCTTCTTTCATAAAAGGAGGAAGAAGATGAATATGACATGTAGGCCCACGTAGTAAGAGAGAGAAGTGTGTGATCCCGGTCGGGATCTTTTTTTTCCGGTGCGGCAAACAGATCTAGGGTTGAAATTGACTGGGATCGGTAAACACAAGGTCCCAATTTCAGGGATTTAGAGTTTAGGGTCAGGGAAGGTATGTCTAGATGTCAGTACCACGTGATCCATGTTGTATCCCACAAGTTGTGGTCTTTGAGCAATAAAACTTGGTTAAACCCCTCAGAAAAATTGTCTCAAAAGAAGAAGAAAAAAAGCAGATATGGGAGCACAGTGGAGTTGTAGTTTATTTCATCTCCTTTCCTCGATCAGTCTCCATTTTGAATCCATGTTTAACCTATTTCACTTTCTCCGGCAAGCAAGGCGTTAATCTGCTGCCCACGCCGACACCAGTGGTATAGCACAGCAGCACACTGTCTATCATAGTCTGCATCTAAGGGTGGTCGCAGCTGCCAGCGTTGATCGGATCAAGACGTAAATTGTGCAGTATAAAACTACTGGACCCAACTGTTCACTCGTTAATTTATTTTGTACGGAATATTAGGTGAAGTACAGAGCAAAATGGCTACTCGCTGATTCGACACGAGTTGAGGATGATGTCTACCTCTTTGTATTTAACCGCACATCATTAGGTTATGCACCCGCCAAAAAGCAGTTGAGACATGTACTATAAGATACGAATACTTGTTTTTGCATGCTAGAACCATGACACTGTCTGCATACCGCATGTCGTGCCTTTTACATCAGGGCAGCGTCACATGGTTAGCACAGGGATAAGATGTGTGTGCATGCCTTCATATAAAAGAGTGTATATATGAATGAATGTATATGAGTATCTGCGATTATACTGTGTTAAAAAAGATATATTATTCACCGGCGACCGGTCACATGAATATCGAGGTAGCCAAGCCCCCTGCTCCGATTCTGCCGATCAGCTCTTCCAGAATACACTCATTTTATCAAGGCAGATGGCGAATGGACAACTACTGCTTGGAAGTAAGTTTAGTAGTAGCACGTGCCACGACTTTTCAACTGGAATTTGGCAAGGCAGACAATCCCTAGTTGCATGCTTTTATATCATATTTAGTCCTGAATACCGATGCTTATTTTGTCGCGACTAGAAGCCGACAGTGTCATATGACTGAAACACCACCTCAGCATGACCTCCAGTGAGGCATTTGTTGGGTAAGTACCTCATTGCTCCCTCCGTAAACAACTATAAGAACATTTAGATCACTGCATTACATGAACTGCCCAGCTGTTGACGCTGTTTTTGTTCAGACAACAACTAGACTCAAGGTGGGGTACTTCTTCAGTTGGTCTCACCCGGCTGAATCTGGGTAAGGCAGAATGTTTTTCCGGTTCCATAAAACTTAAAAATTGAAACCTGTCTCTACTTACGTGTTTCTTACATGGATGGGGAGATATTAGTTGATCACTTCCCCTCAAGAAAAATGTTGGTTCATCGTTTAATTAGTGCTAATATGCTACTGTAAAATACGATTCGGCTGCAGACTGAGACAGCTAGTGTGCTGATCACCAGGAAAGCTGCTGCTTAATTCTACCAGAAACTGAAGGCACATGCCCGCGTGTAGTCCAGCCCTCACTGGAAAAATGCAGCGCTACTGATGGTGAACCACCATTAATCATTCATTAGTGTCAACTGGTTCAGTTAGTGTCCAAATCCCTTGAGAAAAGAAAAGCTCCATGCGTAGAGGACCTGCTGTGCTGCTGTTAACTAAAGAGACCTGTCTGCAGGTATTCAAGCCAGGTGGCATAAGTTGACCGGTTAAACCCACCTACGTGAGTCTGAGCTGTCACTGAATTGTTATTACGCAGTTGATAGGCTTCTAAATTGTTCAGTTGCTGTCTTGCACGGATTAGCACGGGAGTAATTCTGAATTATTTTTTTGTCGCGAACATTGTGGAATATTCAACTCATGTATAAAGTTTCGCGAAGAAATGAGTTTGGTGTTCTTCTGGGCCAAAGAAACAAAACTGCAACTTCAAAAAACTTGAATACTAACTTTTGCACAAACGATTTTTTTTCGCACAGAGGTCCACAGGAGTCATTTCTTTTCGAAACTTTACACGCGAGTATAACACTAGACCATATTCGTTACAAAAAAGTTACATAATTGTTTGACATTTTTTGTTTCTTTTCAACAATTAGGGTGTGCCTAGACCCAAGTTCATTTGGGTATTTTCGTTTAAAAGGTTGCTATTCTGTTTATGTTCTGAAGTGTTTGCTTACTTCATTTAACCCATGGTGTCCTTTGTTGTCAACTGGAATACATGCTTGCCTTAAATAGAAACCTCAGTTTCAGAACAGACTTGAACATACCATTGAGTTCAGCGCATATTCAAAAGATTCACAGCAAGAATTACATATATGGTCATAATCATGTTCGGCGGCTTATAGTATCTAGACATTAGAGTACAAAGAGAGGGATGAGTATATATCTACTAGTAATACAAACTCATAGTCTAAAGGTGGACTACTCACACCTCGTCAGAGAGCAGTTGGTGTTTATGAAGATAGGCGACAATTCGCCCTTTCTTGGGAGTATCGAAGAAGCAACATAAAACAGCAATCTGTCTAACAAATATTCAACAGAAACGCAGGGAAATACGCAATTAAACTTGAAAATGAATCAATATGTATGCTAAAAAAATGATTAAATATGTTTACAACGTGTCAGCTTGCCCGGGGATGAGCAAGACTGCGAGGTTGACTACCTTACTGTTTTGGCTTCTTTGACAGTTTAATTACACTGCCAGATAATTCCATATGTTCTTCTTGTTGAATTAGTTATCACAGCTCTGAATAAATAGCATAAAACTACTACTTTACAGGCTATGGTTCCAAAAAACTACCGGTTTTTAATTTTTCTCAGATAACTATCAAGTGGGCGGTCGGCTGTTTCAAAAAACCCAAATCATCGAGTCTTTATCAGTTGATCATGATTATGACAGGTTGGACCCACAGCTAAACAAACCGTTAGTTTGACCTTAGTTTGGCCGTTAACTTACATGTGGGGCCCACATGTAAGTTTCTTCTTCCTCCTCTTTTTCTTCTTTCTCTGCCTCCTGTGCCAGACCTTTCCTCTCCCGAGCCGGCGACCCCCTCCCCCTCCCAAGCCGGCGACCCCCTCCCCCTCCCAAGCCGGCGAACCTCCCTCCAAGCTGGAGCTCCTGGTGGCGACGGTTGCAACGAGGCCGGCCTCGTCCGCGACACTCCAGCAGCGGCGCAGGCCATCTGCATCGAGCTTGAGGAGCTCGGGCCAGGGGATGGCGGCGGCCGCGGGCGAGGCACGGCGTGGGGGCAGCGTGGAGACCTGAGCGGAGCCCCATGGCCGACGGCGCCCCAGGCGGCTCCTGATGGCGCGCAGTGGTGCGGCGACCCGAGCCGGAGCCCCATGGCTGGCGGCGCTCCAGGCGGATCCCGATGGCGCGCGGCGGCGCTGTGGCGCGGCGACCTGAGCCGGAGCCCCACGGCGGCGCGCCCGGCGACCACCCCGGCCACCCAGGCTGCGGGCGCGGCGACCAAGGGCGAAGCCCCATGGTGCAACGGCGACCACGGGCACCACGGGCAGAGCCCTTTGGAGGCGCGGCGGCGACAGCCCAAGGACCCGATTGCTTTTTTTAAAAATGATTCCAGAGACCCGATTGCTTTTTAAAAATATTTGTAGGGGCTAATCTGTAAAAAAATCTGTTGATGAGGCGCTGACATGTGGCCCCCACAAGTCATTTAACGGTCAAACAAACGGTCAACCAAACGGTGTGTTTAGCGGCGGGTCCGACCTGTCATAAACATGTTTAATTTTTTAACAAAGAGAATTTGGGGTTTTTTTAAACAGCCAACCCCTGACTTGGTAGTTATCTGAGAAAAATTAAAAATTGGTAGTTTTTTGGAACCATAACATGTAAAATAGTAGTTTTATGCTATTTACTCCACAGCTCTTGATAGTTCATTCCCAAATTCCGCAGAAACATAAGGTGGACTCGGGTGTATGCTTTTTCAATTGTTATAGCGCCAGAGTTGGCGAATTCCGCTAAATCTGAGCAGATAGCCTGCTGCTTGATGGCATGTCATCGAAGCATCTAATGTCAGTTGATCATTTAATTAACGGTGATATATGCTAAAATATGGTTGGGTTGCAAACCGAGACAAATAGTTTGCTGTCCACAGGGAAAGCTGCTGCTTATCTTACAAGAATTGAGGACACATGTTGGCTGTTGATGGTTAGCCATTAACCATTCAATACTGTCAATTGGTTGTGCAAGACTTCGAGTCCCTTGAGAAAAGAAAAGAAAAGAAAACTCAATGTGCAGAGGACATCAAGGGTAATGGCATAAGTTGACATGTTAAACCAGCCTACGTGAGTCTGAACTGTCACCGAATTGTTATTCGAAATTTTGGGAAATGCCGCACGGTAGCTGTCACTGCATTCTTAATACACAGTTGATAGGTTTCTAAATTGTACAGTTGCTGTCTTGCAGGGATTGATTGGCATAGGAGTAATTCCGGAGAGAACCTAACTGTATCAGGGGGATCAGAATGAATACTCTTCCTAAAGCTCACGCTGGCGCCTTCCATGACGGAAGGGCAATCCGAAATACTATCATAAGGCTCCAAAGGCCGCCACTCTGTTTATGCTCCTGAACTTTGCTCACTTCCTCTTGTCGAGGAGTATCTTGTTGCCGACCAATGCAGCAAGTGCATGCATGTTCTCCACAGATATCAAGCTCGCTTTCAGAACATGCTGAACATGCCATTGAGTTTAGGGCATCTTTGATTAGCAGGGTTCTCAAAATGCGGAAACAGGAAAAACGCATGAGTAGAGTGTCACGTCCTCTTGTACCCTCCAGGATTTGGAAGAATGTTTGATAGCACAGAAAAAACAAAGAGGTTTGAGTGAAGGGAAATTTTGCTCCAAAATGTAGTACAGATGAATCCTATGGAAAAATCCTAAGGATTTCAATCATATGAATCAAACGAACATCGTAGGAAAAGAAAATCCTCCAAAAGTCTTTCCAAAGATGATCATGCATGCCGAAACTTGGACAGCCATGGCAAATTTCAGAGCAAACGCACGTAGCACAGTCTTTCCGGCACTACTGTTGTCTACTATCTAGAACAACGGCGCGAAAGCTCAGGAGCAAGGAACAAACGTCATGAGTAGCTACGTCAGTTTTGCAATTTCAAATGCGGTTCGCTGACGCGGGATCGATCGGCAGCCCGGACCAACCAAAGAGTCGGAAGGAAACGCTCGTTCGTCTTGGTGTCCGCAGGCATCGCAGAAGCGTCGGGAGAAGCAGGCTTCCTCGGTCATCAGGCAATCAATCCCTCATGCATCAGAACTCGGTCATCAGAAGCTATTTACACAAGAAACTACCCCTTTTTTTACACAAGAAGAAAAGTTTAACCACCTTTGGTCTGGTCTAGTCTGGTCATCCGAACGGAACGCGCGCACGACGGCGACAGGATCGGCACCGCTCCGTTGCATCATCTGGGTATCAGGGTACGTACGTACATACGTAGCGCAGAATGTGGTGCAGCGACGCGTATTCCGTCGCCTGCTCGACCGTGTCGCCATGGAGGAGGTTCGAGAGAGATGTGAGAGAGGGCACTGCACAAGGATTTGACCGAGGATGGGAGGAAGGCGCAAGGCACGGGGCGATCGCCGTGGATTCAACGTTTGACCGTGGGATTAGAACGAGGATAAATAACTACTGGCCCATATGGTCTGCATGGGAACAAAGACGTCGCTCACCAGCACAGCACAGCATAATCTACAGACCCGGATCCAGTTCTTAACGCCAGGATAATGAACGGCCGCTTGACTGTCGGTACTCGTTCGCCTTTCCTTCCTTCCGTTTCTATACAAAGCTTTCGTTTTCGTGTGTGCTTTACGCAGGATTTGTTTCAGGGTCGGATTAAGTCTTCTTGTACCTTGCCAAAAAAAAAATTTTAAAGACCCGCAAACTTTGCTTTGGAATATCTGGGTTTTATGAGATCTGAACCAGCCGAAAGAGAACCCTCTCTCGCCTCATTTCCCATTCATAGAAGGGGTCGGGTGTGGAACAGAGTAAATAAAAACGACAAGCCAAGGGTATGGGAGCACCTATGCTTGAGTTCATATTGAATCCCTTTCCGCCCGGAGCACTCCTCTTCCTCCTGTCACGTAGCCTTCTTCTTCCCCCGTGTCATCCCAACACATCGGCCTGACCTCTTACACCGGCATAACCGTATGTTTGTTGTCGCACCGCCTCAGCTTCCTGGTCTGCCCGAGATGTCTCCTCCGCGAGCCCCCGCTCCTGCCATCCACATAATCTTCACCCCTCTTTTAGCACCGGCGATCCAGCTTCCCATCCACACCCAAACACCAACTTTTGCAGGCGTCCATGATCTGATGCATTGTCCCTGGCGAGCTAGGGATGTCGGGTCCGGTGTTGAAATTGTCTGAAGTATCGACACCAGCTTATGGTGAAGTGTATTCATATGGAGCAAGCGGCCAAGAATGTCTTTAATCAACATGAGCGATTGTGAGCATTTGCTGTGCCGGTGTACATCATTTTTTTCCGAAACGGAGGCGTAAGCTTTGCCTCATCCATTAATTAAGAAGGAGAATAGAGTTTGTTTGTTACACCACACATATTACATAAGGTCCATTACTCTCCCGGCATTATGCTACCCAATTTGTGTGCACCCGCAGTAACCCAGAGTCTACCTTCTCTTTTGATGGTGTCGAAGATGACCGGCGCAGGTGTTGACTTGTGCCTGGATATACGAGTGTTTCTCTCATTCCAAATGCTCCACCCAACTAGCATAGTGAGGGATGCCATGGCCTTTCTATTGGGGATGTTGCGCTGGTGTACATCATTGATTTTCAAAGGTTGGGTGTCTTGAACTCTTTTTGTTCTACTACTAAAAGCATATGTGTAACACATGTTGATATTAGGGAATATATTAATTACATGTAGATACGAGGTAAGATATATTTGCACATTAATTATGTAATTTAACGTTAAAGTTTGGTATAATATTAATTGGGTGCCAAACATGTTGAACGCACATCATTGTATCAATATAGGTCATTGAATTGACCTACATTGATGGCTGAGATTAGTTGAATCTGCCCATTTGAGTATTCTTACATTGGTAGTACTAGATAATTGTCATGTGCGTTGCAACAGGTTATAAATATTCAATTATGTTAGCCTATGATTTACCTGTCTATATTAATATGATTGTGTAAACAAATATTTATCAAATCCTACCTGTGATTTACCTATCAAAAATCAAAAGTTTGGCTTTGGCGCCCTTATAGTTTGATAGGTTGGGCCATGCATGGTACGTAAATTATGAAACTGAGACAAAAGGTAAATAAATTGCGGTGATACGTGAAATTGACGTCAAAGGTAAGTAAATTATCATGAAACAACGAACAAAAGGCATTGTGGAACAATAAAACCGGCTGGGCGGAAAAAAACGGTGGAGGGGCGTAATGAGAGGGGAGGAGGCGGTTGACGAAGAATTCTGCCGAAAAAGAACTTTACGTATGTTTTAAGTAGGTAGAGATAAAGATAAGGACATAGAGTAGTAGAGTAGAGATATAGATAGATAGAGATAAAGAGTATAGATACAAATATGGATATAGATATGCCAAAGAAACCATGCTTCATTAAGTTCAGTGATGAAAAGACCCTTTATTGAAAGAAACAAAATCGCAAAACAGCAAATGTGCATGAGTACACCAACACAAGGAACAAAAGGGAGGCGGCAGTCCGATCCAGGTACTCACGACTGACGAGTGAAGACCCACCAACCCGCAACCTCTATTTGTATAGATGCATGCACACCACGCCACGACTCCCTCCATTTCTCCCCACCACCTGGTCCGGCCATCTCTCCTCCCCTCTCCGGCTCTTCCCCTGGGAAAGCGAGGCGTGACGACCCACACCCATGGCGCCTCCCCGCCGCGGTCAACGCGCCACCACCGGCCTCGCCGTCCTCCTCCTGCTCTACGCCATCTCCGCATGCTCGCTCCTCCCCGCCGCCCGCGCCCAGGCCACCACCTTCACCAGCACCCGCAACGGCAGCGAGTTCACCACCTTCTCCTTCCCCTCGTTCGGCAACCCGCTGCGGCAGCTCCCCGGCAACCTCACCGTGTTGGGCAACGCCACCGTCAACGGGAACGCTCTGCAGATCACGCCGGACACCAGGAACGACCCGGAGAAGTTCCTCATCAACCAGACCGGCCGGGTCATGTACCCCAGAGCCTACGTGCTCTGGGCCGCCAACGCGTCCAACTCCAGCGCCGACGGTCGGCGCGTCGCCTCCTTCTCCACCGTGTTCAAGGTCAACCTCTTCCGCGCGACCCCGTCCGTCAAGGGCGAAGGGTTCGCGTTCCTCATCGCGTCCGATGGCGGCGCCCCCCCGCCTCCCGGCAGCCACGGCGGCTACCTTGGCCTCACCAACGCGTCCACCGACGGTAGCGCCGCCAACGGGTTCGCCGCCGTGGAGCTGGACACGGTGAAGCAGCCCTACGACCCCGACGACAACCACGTCGGCCTCGACGTGAACGGCGTCCGGTCCACGGTCGTCGCCTCCCTCACCCCCTTCGGCATCGACCTCGCGACCAACAACACCGACGACGACGGCAGCCACATGGTCTGGATCGAGTACAACGGCACGGCGCGGCACGTGTGGGTGTACATGGCCAAGAACGGTAGCAGGCCGGGCACTCCCGTGCTCGACGCGCCGCTGGACCTCTCGAGGGTCCTCCTCGGCAAGAAGGCCTACTTCGGCTTCTCGGCGTCCACCGGCGTGCTGTACCAGCTCAACTGCTTGCACAGCTGGGACATGACGGTGGAGGTTCTCCCCGACGACACCATCCCCGGCAAGCAGCCGCTCTCCGGCTGGAAGCTCGGGCTTGCCATCGGCGTGCCGTGCGCCTTCGCCCTGGCGCTCGGGCTGTTCGCCGGCCTGTACAGCAAGAGCAGGCGGAGGAGGATAGGGGACGACTCGAGCTCGATGGTCCGGAGCACCATCAACTTCGCGAGCATCCCCGGGGTGCCCAAGGAGTTCGACTACAAGGACCTGAGGAAAGGGACGGGCAACTTCGACGAGAAGATGAAGCTGGGGCAGGGCGGGTACGGCGTGGTGTACCGCGCCACCGTGGTCGGGGAGCACGGCCAGAGCATGGAGGTCGCCGTGAAGCAGTTCTCCGGGGCCAACACCAAGGGGCAGGAGGACTTCCTCGCCGAGCTCAGCATCATCAACCTCCTCCGCCACCGCAATCTCGTCAAGCTCCTCGGTAAGGAATTGTTTCTTCCTCCGCTCATCTCTCAATCAAAGATTTCCGTTCATCGCTGCCCTGTTTTAGAGTGCTTGATTCAGAGATTCTGCAGGGAATTGGTAGGAGTACATCATAGGATATGCCTAGATTGTTTGTACGGAAACGTCTAGTTATTTTTTGCAACAGTGCTGATAAAAGTAGGCTAAAAAGAAGTTGCAAAAAGGGCTAGTACTTACATGAAAGTGAACTTTTGATTATGCCAAAAAAAATTTGGTCGCGTGAAAAATGAGTTGCCCATGTAAGTCGGAAATGTCAAACGCCGTCTATGGATAGACAAAAGTACGGGCATTTTCAGATTACGTTTCAAAAGATAACGATGCGAGATACTGACGGTTTAATTTACCGACGGCTCTAGTTGGAGTTGGCACCCAAATATCAGTGACTAGCCAGTGAAGGTTTGCTTGCTAATATGATATGGTTTGGGATTTGGGATCATGATTGAATTGCAAGCAATGCATATAACAAAAAGCCCGGGATGCCAATTTGACGACGCAATGTTTGACCCGTCCACAGTACTTGATGCTTTACTGGCTTTGGGATAACTAATAAACATTCTGAAGTACTGTTTGGTAGTACTACTTTGCTTGCAAAGTATGCCGGACAAAGTGAGCAGCACTCATCTCTGCTCTGACTTGGACAACCTGGTCGCTAGAACAAAAGATACAGTCTATAATTCTCTAATTAACTGTTCACATTTCAATAAATCGATCATAACAGCGGATGGTCGGTCAACTTGCAGGCTGGTGCCACCAGGATGGCGTGCTGCTGCTGGTGTACGACTTCATGCCCAACGGCAGCCTGGACAGGCTCCTCTTCGGCGGGCCGGAGGCCCCGGTGCTCACCTGGGGGCACCGCTACAACATCGTCGCCGGCGTGGCGTCCGCCCTCAACTACCTCCACCACGAGTACGACCAGCGGGTGATCCACCGCGACATCAAGCCGTCCAACATCATGCTGGACGCCGCCTTCAACGCGCGGCTCGGCGACTTCGGCCTCGCCCGCGCGCTCGAGACCGACAAGACCTCCTACACCGACAAGCTCGGCGTCCCGGGCACGCTCGGCTACATCGCGCCGGAGTGCTTCCACACGGGCCGCGCCACGCGGGAGTCGGACGTCTTCGGCTTCGGCGCCGTCATCCTGGAGATCGTCTCCGGCCGCCGCATCTCCTGCAGCAACGCCGCAGGGTGCAGCCAGCTGCTGGAGGGCGTGTGGCAGCTCCACGGCGCCGGCGAGGGCCGCATCCTCGAGGCCGTCGACCGGCGGCTCGCGCCCGGGGAGTTCGACGAGGGCGACGCCGAGCGGCTGCTGCTGCTGGGCCTCGCGTGCAGCCACCCGAACCCCGGGGAGCGGCCGAGGGCGCGCGCCATCGTGCAGATCCTGGCGCGCTCCGCGCCGCCGCCGGACGTGCCGGCGTCCAAGCCGGCCTTCATGTGGCCCGCGCTGCCGGTCGTGCTCGGGGACGACGACGGGGAGATGCCGGTGTCCGGGACCAGCACGGCGCTGACCTCCTCGTCGTCGTACTACGCCTCGTCGGCGGGGTGGACGACGCAGAACTACCTGCTGACCAGGGAGCACGACGTGACGGACAGGGACATGTCCACGGCGTGAGCTGACCGCCGGCGAGCCTGCCGGCCGCCGTGCCAGGACGTACGAGTGAGTCGGTCAATGGCACGCGCGATCAATATCAACAAGCAATCAGTCGGTCGTGTGTTCACGATGGTGAGTTCTTGACGCCGACGTGGCGAATAAGATGTAGATAGTGATCAGTGTGCATGCCAAGTTGTGATCAAGCTATGTTTGGAACGGGGAGCTATATAGCTTTTCATTTCTGGGTTGAAGCGGGTAAAAGGTAGTAGTACAACTTTTATCTGATTTTATTTTCTTTTGGAGGGGTATCTGATCTTATTGTTGATTGCCATTTACCGTCGTGTCCAGTTGCGACTGTGTATAAATAGCTATAGCCGACTTCTCGGTGTTTCTAATGAGAGGTGACAGGTTCTCTGTGCTGGCTTTCAATTGGTAGAAGAGCTGATATTTGTACCACAATACCAAGCAGTGGTTTTGTACAGTTAATTTGTTGTTATTCGCAATTGCTATTCCTCGTGTAGCTGGGGAAAAAAAACTCACCCTTCCAGTCGATTTCCATGGTCCGACGAAGCGCAACCCCGAGCCGGAAATGGAGATGGTGTCGTCGACCGCGGCGAGGGCTAGCCAACAATGAGCCGAAGGCGGGGACATCATAGCATCGCCAAAAAAGGTGAGTCTTGGTTGACAGTGAGGTGCATACGGTGGATTATTGTCGGCGCGTATGAAGGAGGTTTAGAGGGATGGCCAGGGCATGAAGTGGCAAGGAGTGGGGTTCGGTCTCTGCCGGAAGTCGGATCGAGAGGGGAGAGCAGTAGGAAAGCGGATAGATGGCGCGACACTTGACTAAAGTTTAGAAACCTCATCATATTATGGATCTTTTATGCCAAAGCAGGACCCCCTACAAAAATATGTAAAATAGTAATATTTATACAAAATTATGTAATTGTCACATGTTTGTATTGATATTTTGAAGCTGTGCTTTTTACACATTGTATATGTAAACTTTGGCATCCCAATAACAAGATCATAGGGGTCGTTTGGTTTCTGTCTAAGGCAACCCTGCCAATTGAGGACACGCCAAATACTTGGCGATCGATTTGGCCGCCCAATTTCGTCAACAAATTGGCGTGCATGTGTAACAGCCTGTATTTTGACCCCCTTTTTTTGATTTATTTGGTTTTTGCTTTGTTTTTTTTGGAGTGGTTTTGTGGCCTTGCCACCTGAGAAATCATCCTCATTTCCCCTTCCAAGTGGCTAATCATTCTCAAAACCTTGCCAAGATCATATCACTTCACTCCTCGACCAAACCCTAAAATTCTTTTCTAGGGAATATTCCTTTTTCTATTAAAGGAATAACCGTATCTGCCCTAGGTTGTAAATCAACCTATATTTCTGTCCATCCAAAAATTCCCAATTAATTCTCATAATTTCTTTGGGTCATATGTTGCTCGAATATACCCAAACTTTTCTGTCCTAGTCCAAGAATAATTCCCCATTAATTATTCTTCCTTTCTACCTTGAATGGCACTTTGTGAAGGAAGTGTCATTTATATTTTTTCTAGTAGCTTCCAACCCTTTTGGGCATGCTTATGTCCAAATAATTGCCTCATGCACAAGTTCAACTTTATTTGCCTAGCCAATCTTCCTCGGTGAATTTTCAAAGTTTCTGTCGGACAGAAGGCTTTGTGAAGGAAGTATTAGCTAGGAGTATCCAAATAAGTTGAACTTTTGCACACTCCTTAATGTGATCATATTAACCCCCTCCCCCCATTTGCAGCCCCATACAATCATCTATGTGAACACATGACCAAATCTTTGATTCTGGCAATATTTTCAGATTGTGAAGCAAGTGCATTTTATATTGCTTCAAAAATCCTGATAAATTATCAGATCATTCTTATACCCATAAAACATCTCTCCACGCATTTTCGCATCATTTGAATGAGCCATTTGATCACCAAAATTATTCCAAGTTTCTGCACAGAAATGATGTTTGTGAAGCAAGTGCCATTTTGGCTTGTCCATTTGGAATGAGCTTTTTACAGCATCTTTATATGTCCAAATATTCAAGATTTGCACAATCTTAGCCCAAGTTGCTTCTCCAGGTGAGTGCATCATCTAAATTTAGTTTCTGACCAGACTTGGCAGTTGCAAAGCAACTAAATCAAATCTTGGTTCAAATCCCCTCAAAAACCACTAGCCTCTAGCCTCCTGCACTTCCTCTAGCCTCCCCTGACCACTTCCCCGAGCTCGAGTCACCCTCCACGACCACCATTGCCGCCATGGCCGCAGGCCTCCTCCTCCTAAATTCGCCCGGAGCCGAGCCCCACTCCAAGTTCCTCCACCACCACTAGACCACTCATACCCCGGCGAATCTCCCCACCCTCTCCGTTTCTCTCCAGAGCCAGCGTGGCCACGCGCCACCGAGTTTGACCGCCGCCGTTGCTCTCTGCCTCCGATGGTTGCCGCCGCAGCAGCGCTACCCGGAGTGCGTGCAGCTCCTGGATGGGTGCGGGCCTTCATCCCGAGGCCACCAGTGCCCTCTCCCTGGCCGGAGTTGCCGTGCCCAGCGACGGCCACGCCCCTGCCCGGCGTTCTGTCGAGGAGAGGAGGAGCAGGCGCGGGGAGAAGAAGGAGCAAGGAGGAGAGAAAAGTCAGCGGTGGGCCTGTAAGCGACCCAGAGGCCGGCCCCGACCCCTGCTGACATGGATAAGTGGACACGGTTTTGCCTGTGTACGCTTTCATCCACCGAGTGCGCGTTCTGTTTTTCTGTCCAGGCCCTGTTTGAAAATATTTTCATTGCAGATGGGTCCCTGCCAGTCAAACGTTCATATCTTTTTACCCGTAGTTCCAAATAAGGTGAATCCAAAGCCCACTTCTTCGTTTCATCGAGCCCGTTTTGATGGAACCATTTTCACCATGTTTTGACATGTTGAACCATTTTCCCCTGCCCTTATTCATCCCTCTCCGAGAGAGTACGTTTTCTGGCGATTCTTTTCGTGCGTTTCTTGCACTTTCTCCCGGTGATTTATTCCACCCCAGGCAAGCCACACCCTCCATTTGCATCATTATAATGCAATGACATGGTTTAATCTATTTGAACTTGTTAAAAATATTGCTTTAGGTACATGACTATGTGCATGGCATTCTCTCGGAGTATTATTTTGATATTGTTGTTGCCATGTTATTGTTTGGATTACTAGGAGTTATGCTTGTAATTGATGAGTAACATGTTGTCATTGGAGTATTAGTGGTTGGTATTATGATTATTTCCATGATGGTATCCGTTATTATATTTTGAAGTATTACTTTGGATATCATGCTGCCTTTGGATTAGTAGTGGTTAGTATGATTATTTTCATGATCCTAGTTGATGTTTTGTTGCTTGGAGTATTATTTTCGAAGATGATGTTTACATGTGGATCTTAGCCAAATAGCTTTATTCTTGTTATTGGAGTAGTAGGATTATTGTTTTCGGATTCATCATGATAGTAGTGTTGTGCTACCCTTGGAGTATTTTGATATGATGATATTATGCTTGGATTATTTATTGGATATTGCTATGACCTGGATTATAGTTTGATAGTTGATATCGGAGTATGAGTTATCACAGTCATATTTTTGGGGTTAAATTCTGTCATTAAGTTGGTCAGGTGCCACCGAACCGGGGTTTTCCAGTGCAACCACATTTGCCTTTTATTGGAAGGCCCTAATGCGATGCTATTGTCATGACTCTCGCCGGTGCCTCCAACGAGGGAAGGTTATGGGCGTGCAGTACCCTGGCCCGGTAAGCAGACATAACCTTGTGAGCCTGTAGTTGGTATTGAGAGCTCTTGTCCCCGTTTGGGACTATTTTGCCACGATGTGGCCGTTTTGCCACGACGGCGGCTGTTGGTGTCTGGGGTAGACACGGGGCCACCCATGAGACGCCCCCGATTCAATCGTACACTAATCATGCACGCAAATGTGTACGATCAAGATCAGGGACTCACGGGAAGATATCACAACACAACTCTACAAATAAAATAAGTCATACAAGCATCATAATACAAGCCAGGGGCCTCGAGGGCTCGAATACAAGTGCTCGATCATAGACGAGTCAGCGGAAGCAACAATATCTGAGTACAGACAAGTTAAACAAGTTTGCCTTAAGAAGGCTAGCACAAACTGGGATACAGATCGAAAGAGGCGCAGGCCTCCTGCCTGGGATCCTCCTAACTACTCCTGGTCGTCGTCAGCGGGCTGCACGTAGTAGTAGGCACCTCCGGTGTAGTAGGGGTCATCGTCGACGGTGGCGTCTGGCTCCAGGGCTCCAGCATCTGGTTGCGGCAACCAGGTAGAAGGGAAAGGGGAAAAGAGGGAGAAAAGCAACCGTGAGTACTCATCCAAAGTACTCGCAAGCAAGGAGCTACACTACATATGCATGGGTATATGTGTAAAGGGCCATATCGGTGGACCGAACTGCAGAATGCCAGAATAAAAGGGGGATAGCTAATCCTGTCGAAGACTACGCTTCTGGCAGCCTCCGTCTTGCAGCATGTAGGAGATCCTCCAAGTAGCATCTCCAAGTAGCAACTCCAAGTAGCAACTCCAAGTAGCATCTCCAGTAGCATAATCCTACCCGGCGATCCTCCCCTCGTCGCCCTGTGGAAAAGTGATCACCGGGTTGTCTGTGGAACTTGGAAGGGTGTGTTTTATTAAGTATCTGGTTCTAGTTGTCATAAGGTCAAGGTACAACTCCAAGTCGTCCTGTTACCGAAGATCACGGCTATTCGAATAGATTAACTTCCCTGCAGGGGTGCACCACATAACCCAACACGCTCGATCCCATTTGGCCGGACACACTTTCCTGGGTCATGCCCGGCCTCGGAAGATCAACACGTCGCAGCCCCACCTAGGCTCAACAGAGAGGCCAGCACGCCGGTCTAAACCTAAGCGCACAGGGGTCTGGGCCCATCGCCCATAGCACACCTGCATGTTGCGTACGCGGCCGAAAGCAGACCTAGCCTAGTGGCGTTCCAGTCCAATTCGGCGCGCGCCGCTCCGTCGCTGACGTCTGAAGTGCTTCGGCTGATACCACGACGTCGGGATACCCATAACTACTCCCGCGTAGATGGTTAGTGCGTATAGGCTCGTAGCCAACTCAGATCAAATACCAAGATCTCGTTAAGCGTGTTAATTATCCGCGAACGCCGAACAGGGCCAGGCCCACCTCTCTCCTAGGCGGTCTCAACCTGCCCTGTCGCTCCGCCACAAAGTAACAGTCGGGGGCCGTCGGGAACCCAGGCCCACCTCTACCGGGATGGAGCCACCTGCCCCTTCAGCCCCCATCTCCAAACAGTATCACCAGTAATGTAATAGTGTAAAGTATATAGTATATGCCCGTGATCACCTCCCGAAGTGATCACAGCCCAGTAGTATAGCATGGCAGACGGACAAGAGTGTAGGGCCACTGATGGAACACTAGCATCCTATACTAAGCATTTAGGATTGCGGGTAAGGTATCAATGACTGTAGTAGCAATGACAGGCTATGCATCAGAATAGGATTAACGGAAAGCAGTAACATGCTACACTACTCTAATGCAAGCAGTATAGAGAAGAGTAGGCGATATCTGGTGATCAAAAGGGGGGCTTGCCTGGTTGCTTACACAAGAAGGAGGGTCGTCGGTGACGTAGTTGATCACAGTGGCATCAGCGGCAGTCTCGGAGTCTACCGGAGAGAAGAAGGGGGAAGAAACAGTAATTACATAGCAAGCAAGAGCATAACAGGACAACAAACAGAGCTAGACGTGTTCTAACGCGGTGCTACACGTTACCGGCAAAGGGGGATAACATCCGAGAATGTTTCCCCAGGTTTAGCATTTTCGGACAAACGGATCGGAGGGGAAAAGTTCCATGTTCGCTATGCTAGGAGTGTGTGGCGGACGAACGGACTGCGTATCCGGATGCGTCGTGTCGTTCTGAGCAACTTTCATGTAGAAAGTATTTTCATCCGAGTTACGGATTAAAAGATATGATTTTTTAAAGATTTAAATCATTTTCTGATTTTAATTAATTATTTAAATTAACATTATCCAGAATAGTGTTTGCTGACGTCAGCATGGCGTCAGCAGTCAACAGGGGTGTTGACTGGTCCATCGGACGTGTGGGACCCACTGGTCATAGACTGTTTAGGCTAATCACTGTTTAACTAATCTAACTACTGTTTAATTAAACTAATTAGTTAATTAGGTTAATCTAATTATGATTAATTAACTTAATTAATTCCTTAATTAATTAATTAATTTAATTATTATTATTTATTTAATTATTTTTATTATTTATCTATATATATATTTTTTAATTCCTAATTCCTTTTTTTTAAATAAAACGTTTTGGGCCGTGGGGCCACCCGGTCAGTGACCCAGGGGGCATAACGGGCGCGCGGGCGTGCGGGCGCTGGCGCCCAGCCCGAACGGGTGCACACCCAGGGGCGGCCAGATCCGGCGCGGCACCGGGCGGGGACGCAGCACCAGGGGGGGTCGCGGGCGGCCAAGCGCGTGCTCGCGCGGCGAGGCACGGGCGAGGCCAGGAGAGCGCGGGGGCGACCGGAGGCGAGGCCAGGGGGGCCAGCGTCGGCGGTGGCGGACAGCAAGGGCAGGGGCGGGAGCTCGTGACGCGGGGAGCAGGGGTGCGGCCAACGCGAGCGCGCGCGTCGCGCGGGACGCAGCCAGCGCGTGCGGTGAAGGGCAAAGCAGGGCTTGGTCGACGCGGGGCACGCCGGCCGAACGCAGCACGGGCGAGGCGAGCGCCGGTGAGAGGGGACGGGGAGAAGGAGGACCGGGGTCCTTACCGAGGGAGCGTAGGGCACGGGGCAGCGGTGGTCGAGGGCGACGGGCGCGGGTCGGGCGAGCCCAGTGTACGGCCGGAGCGCGGTGGTCGTGCGCGGGCGTCGGGACGGCCGCGGTGAGCGCAAGGGAGAGGGGGGGAGCTCACGGTGGGGGAGTAGGGACTAGGGCAGTGGGCTCGGGGCGGAAGACGGGGACGACGACGACGTAGAGGAGGCAGGCCGGCGATGGAGCGCTCCGGCGAGGACGAGCTCCGGGCGCGTCAGGCGTGCGGCGAGGGGCGCCGTTGCCCTGGGTGGCTGGTCAGGGAGGAGGAGAGGACGGGGCGGCGTCGTGTGGCGGCGGGGCGGTCCGGCGTGTGGCGGGCTGGCGTCGGGGCGCAGGGGGCGACGGGGTTCGTTCCCCCGATCCGATCTGGATCGGGGAGGAGGGGGAGAGCGAGCGGAGTGGGCGTCGTGCGGGAGGGGGGAAGTGAGCGAGTGGGGCTAGGGTTTCGGGCATCCAGGGGGAAGTAGAGGGCGCGGTTGGGCCGGCCTGGTTGGCCCAGAGGCCAGCTGGGCTGTGGCCCAGTGGGGGGGGTTCTTTCTCTCTTTTATTCTTCTTCTTTTTGTTTTCTTTTTTTTCCTTTTCTTTTATTTATTCCTTTCGGTTTTATTAAATTATTAATTTATTTCAATTTTGAAGAATGTGAGAACAACACCTAAATATGGTATGTTAAAGATACCACTGCCACATTAATTTGGACAGCTAAATAAAATAGTTCAATATTTTACAAAATACAAAAGGCATTTAATTACTTTCTTTTGCTGCTGTTTTATTTTCTTTTGAGCATTTAAATTTTTATAAAAATGTGGTTTCATCACCATAATTACCTATGTATTATTTGGTTCACTCCGAACATTTAAATTTTAATATTTGAAAACTTTTATTGTTTGCTCGATTTTGAATTTGAAATTCGAACTAGGTTCCGAACTAACGCGAGTTTATCCACAGTAACCGAGGTGACGTGGCATCATTAGCGGGGATTACTGTAGCTTAATTACCCGGGCGTCACAATTCTCCTCCACTACAAGAAATCTCGTCCCGAGATTTAAGAGGGGAGTAAGGGGGAAGTTCTGGTTATTCTAATGGATCTTCTCGAAGAAGTTAATCCCTTTCGTTGATGTCTTCAATTCTTTATTCCAAAGCATCATGATGAAGTTGTCGTCCTTTCTTCGGGGAACTCCATCGTACTTACGAATAGGTACGGGGCAGCTCTACAATGATAGGATGTTATAAGGGAAATTCATCTGGGGGTATCCCAAGAATGAACATATGAGTATCTCTCGAGTTGAACAAATGACACACATCGAGAGCAAAGTAAGACGGTGTAATAAGAAGTTTCAAGCGGATAGGCAATCATTCATTGCCTGAAGCAGAGTGCGAAAGGGGTTCAGAGCAACGGGAATAAGTATTGTGTCCGATACCAGAATAGATCAACAGGCAAGTGGCCCGTGAATTACATACATAGTCAAGCACGAGGAATAACTCTGACAACAGGGTGTACAGGAGAGTCAGGTTTCGATCCTGTGGAACTGTGGGTTATGGGCCCACCATGTGGGTTAAAAGTAGGAAAGGCGGTGACGTCTTGCACAATCATGTAAGCAAGGCATGTCAGAGGAGAGTCTATGGGTCATGTCGGCAACAACATAGGTACCAAGGGCGAGGGACGAAGAGAACCATTTTCCTGCTCGTTGAACGAGGCGGACCAATAGGCAAAGTTCTCGTCCATCGGCGGTTACCGGAAGTTATCAACAGTAGAAACAGGGTTACACCAGACAGGAAGGTACACCGAGGTGTTTACCTAAGCAGGGGATTACCACTGCTCGGTTAAGTAGTTTACAAGTAAGTTTGAACAAAACAACGGGAAGGAAAATGTGCTTAAACACGTATATCAGGGGTATATCCTTCCCAAGGACAAGCAGAGCATGATATCCATGACAGGATATTATGTAGAAAACTCCTTAGGTAGGGGAGAGAAATTTCATGATATTACCCATACAGCGGTGTTTGGATAATTGAGCAGGAAACATTTATCATTGGGCTTCAAATGTTCTTGTTGAAAATTGGAGTACCATAGACATGCTTCGAGATAGCATTGACATGGTCTTCGAGCAAAAGGTCAGACTTTAGATATAGGAAGGATCCATTAGGAACAACTTGTAGGATAAGTCTTACAATTTCCTCAGGGAAGAATGGCTAAACTTGCTAAAAAGGATACTACAATAATAGGTCCTCCACCCGGGGGGGGGTGCTAGGCATGACATCATGTTACCAGGTCATCAAAGGACCAATGTTATAACTCTTGAAAATATGTTCCAACCATCATATCTGATGGAGATTCAGATATGATGGGTGTCAGGATACCTCAGGCTCAGGATGCCCGAGAAGAAAGGTGCAACACAAATTGACGGGATGACACTGTAAGATTCTCGGGAAATGAACTAAGAAGTGATTTCCGTTAACAAGAGTTCATCATTAACCCAAGGAGAGGATGATGAGGTGGCTGATGGACTCAGCGATAATTCAACGAGGTATCCAAAAGATGGATCTCCACAATTATGTGGATAAGGGGATAACATCTGTCAGATGAAACAATAAAATGGGATATGCTCGAGGAAAACATACATAATTAAACATTGGTTGAACGGTGCGCCCGAAATACGGGTTGGGTTGCACGACCAATGTCGGAATGGTGATTCAATAATCAATAGACTAAGAATGAACGGCCGACTATTAACTTCAAAGCAATAGGGTTGCTAGGAGTGCAGGATCCAAACAGCACCGTTCACTTGTTGGTACCCCGGTTGGAATCAACACGAGGACCATGAAAGAGTGGTGATGGTGAGTAGTATCACTATACCAAGAACTCTTTAAGAGGTGGAGCAGTCCTCACAACATCCTTGATACCAAAAGATGGTAATACTCCAAGGTAAGAAAGAACAAATGCTGAATAGTAGGGATCTCAAGGTATAACTCAAAACACGAACAAGTTTGTGTTGAACGGAAGGCAAATAAGTGGTCAAAGGTAACACAAATCATCAGGTGCAAGGATAGTATTTCTCATCATGAACTCAATTGATATCCTGGGAGAGCTCATAAGGTTGATGATGATCACGACGCATTTGTCGAGAGATTTCATGAAGATGTAATCAATCAGTGATGACATCAAGTCAAAGGAATAATGAAGCGGAAGGTTATTGGAACCATGGGTAGGACACAAACTCGAAATCAAGCTTGCTGTCCAAGGACCAACGGTATGACGAGGAAGATCGATTGTAAGATTAGCTCACCATCGAATTTTGTGCTCCGAGGAGAAGGACCCGGTAGCACAGTTAAAATTTAGCATGTTAATGATATAGCCGATCAGGCTAGGAATGATGTGATCGGGTGCAAACTCGTACTTATAGAAGCTTACCGAAGGGTTGTTGAACCATAGTGTGGACTCAGTTCAGATATTGGTGTCTTTGAGTGTTTAGTAATTCAGAGCCCGTGAAAAATTGGAATCAGTGGGAACGTAGCACTTGATAAAGAACTCATAAGAAGTTATGCAGTTCCATGATAATCTCGAGATACCAGGGGGTAATATTCGACGACAGATCAAAATAGAGGGTGGACTGGGGTATTGATCCATAGGAGACAATTGTTTAACTTGTCCGAGAAGTGAGATCAAAGAAGAACAATCATGGTCGGAACCACGGTTGCAAGGGATCAATTCACAGATACCATATGTTAGTTATCAAGGAAATAGTTATTGTTACAAGAAGCTTCCATGATAGGATATACATCGTGTCCATGGGCATGAACACAAAGTTCAAGGTCGACTCCCACTTCTCCAATGCATACCCTTTCATTCACTTCTCGCTTTCGATGAAGTTATAGCGTTGAAATTTTATCTGGCAAAATACCAGAAGAGTACGACTCGTGAAAACTTTCGAGTTCACACATATTAAGGAAGGCATAGGTTCAACCCATCGGGGCATCTTAGAATCCTATACCAGAATCTTTTAGAAGTAATTAACTCAAGCTTGAAGGCAGAGCATGGTTGAGGAAGCAGACGATACAATTTACCAAAGGCATTATGTATCCGAGAAAAGGCTCACAAGGTTTATTGAATATGAAGGGCATTGTCAGATAAAATCCAACAAAGGATCTGGTGGTCCACAAGGGATCTGACGTGAGCATCGGTACTCAACTAGAGGAAATGCAAGAATTATAGAAACAACTGACTAACTCAATTGTCAAATGCAAAGGAATTATGATTCCCAAATCAAGGGATCAGAAGCAATGCTCTGATTAGGGGTGGATAAGTTGAATAGCCTTAGGGTACAATCGAAGACAATTGGATTGTTCGAGAACCAATTCCAGTTAAAAGAATGGCAGCTCAGCCGGAAAAGTAATTTATAAGGATCAATGATGATTGCGTGTATTCGCAAACATATTGAGTCAACAGACTCAAAATGATAATGACAAGGAATGTCAATATGACTACGAGACTTATGGGATTAACCATAATGCAAGCAAGCAAGAATTTCAAGAGCCAAAGGCCCCAAAGGATTTTCAGAAGATCGAATATTATTTTGAAGACTCTTGTGAAACACATGAACAACTGGGGATGAGCGGATACTCGACAAGTGCGAGGATTTATTTGAAGGGGTATTCATGTGGCAAAGAACTGCTAGGCAGTAGGCACAAAGTATTCTCGGAACAATAGAGAAAACTTCGGGGTATCTTGTAATAACAAGATCAATGGGGGATGATCGTAAGAATGGCAAGTGTAAGTAGTTATCCATAAGGATTTATCGGTGGTCGGGAATAGCAAAAGTGATGGCCACAAAGTCTCGAGAGAATATCAAAGAGTATCTCCGAAATCTTCTGGTGCAGTCGGTGACCATCTGGACTGAAGGGGCTCTCCGGGAGAAAGTATTTTCGAGAACCTAAAGTTAGTTTTTAGTAAAAATCGTTTAACCCGAATAGAAGAGGGTTCAGAATCCCAGAGTAAAGGTCGAGGAATAAAAGATCCTAATACCTCCCGATGGCGACGTGGGCCCATGGGCCACACAGCCATGTTAGTAAAAGTTTTTCAACGACTAGACTCGACTTCGGCCAAGGAGTTGGAAAGGGGGATTCCTACAGGCAGTTGGCTCTGATACCAACTTGAGACGCCCCGATTCAATCGTACACTAATCATGCACGCAAATGTGTACGATCAAGATCAGGGACTCACGGGAAGATATCACAACACAACTCTACAAATAAATAAGTCATACAAGCATCATAATACAAGCCAGGGGCCTCGAGGGCTCGAATACAAGTGCTCGATCATAGACGAGTCAGCGGAAGCAACAATATCTGAGTACAGACATAAGTTAAACAAGTTTGCCTTAAGAAGGCTAGCACAAACTGGGATACAGATCGAAAGAGGCGCAGGCCTCCTGCCTGGGATCCTCCTAACTACTCCTGGTCGTCGTCAGCGGGCTGCACGTAGTAGTAGGCACCTCCGGTGTAGTAGGGGTCATCGTCGACGGTGGCGTCTGGCTCCTGGGCTCCAGCATCTGGTTGCGGCAACCAGAAGAAGGGAAAGGGGAAAAGAGGGGAGAAAGCAACCGTGAGTACTCATCCAAAGTACTCGCAAGCAAGGAGCTACACTACATATGCATGGGTATATGTGTAAGGAGGCCATATCAGTGGACTGAACTGCAGAATGCCAGAATAAGAGGGGGATAGCTAATCCTGTCGAAGACTACGCTTCTGGCAGCCTCCGTCTTGCAGCATGTAGGAGAGAGTAGATTGAAGTCCTCCAAGTAGCATCTCCAAGTAGCACCATGCTCCAGTAGCATCGCATAGCATAATCCTACCCGGCGATCCTCTCCTCGTCGCCCTGTGGAAAAGCGATCACCGGGTTGTCTGTGGAACTTGGAAGGGTGTGTTTTATTAAGTATCCGGTTCTAGTTGTCATAAGGTCAAGGTACAACTCCAAGTCGTCCTGTTACCGAAGATCACGGCTATTCGAATAGATTAACTTCCCTGCAGGGGTGCACCACATAACCCAACACGCTTGATCCCATTTGGCCGGACACACTTTCCTGGGTCATGCCCGGCCTCAGAAGATCAACACGTCGCAGCCCCACCTAGGCAAACAGAGAGGCCAGCACGCCGGTCTAAACCTAAGCGCACAGGGGTCTGGGCCCATCGCCCATAGCACACCTGCACGTTGCGTACGCGGCCGAAAGCAGACCTAGCCTAGTGGCGTTCCAGTCCAATTCGGCGCGCGCCGCTCCGTCGCTGACGTCTGAAGTGCTTCGGCTGATACCACGACGTCGGGATACCCATAACTACTCCCGCGTAGATGGTTAGTGCGTATAGGCTCGTAGCCAGACTCAGATCAAATACCAAGATCTCGTTAAGCGTGTTAAGTATCCGCGAATGCCGAACAAGGCCAGGCCCACCTGTCTCCTAGGTGGTCTCAACCTGCCCTGTCGCTCCGCCACAAAGTAACAGTCGGGGGCCGTCGGGAACTCAGGCCCACCACTACCTGGATGGAGCCACCTGCCCCTTCAGCCCCCATCTCCAAACAGTATCACCAGTAATGTAACAGTGTAAAGTATATAGTATATGCCCGTGATCACCTCCCGAAGTGATCACAGCCCAGTAGTATAGCATGGCAGACGGACAAGAGTGTAGGGTCACTGATGGAACACTAGCATCCTATACTAAGCATTTAGGATTGCGGGTAAGGTATCAATGACTGTAGCAGCAATGACAGGCTATGCATCAGAATAGGATTAACGAAAGCAGTAACATGCTACACTACTCTAATGCAAGCAGTATAGAGAAGAGTAGGCGATATCTGGTGATCAAAGGGGGGGCTTGCCTGGTTGCTCTGGCAAGAGAGAGGGGTCGTCAACTCCGTAGTCGAACTGGGTCAGCATCAGCGTCGGTCTCGTAGTCTACCGGAGAGAAGAGGGGGAAGAAACAGAATTACATAGCAAACAAGGCATACAACAGGACATAACAACAAGCTAGCGTGTTCTTGCCCTAACGCGTGCTATAGTTACGGAAAGGGGGAAACATCCGAGAAGTATTCCCGGTTTGTGTTTTCGGGCAGAGAGCGAGGGGGAAAGTTCAGGTTCGCTAGGTTAGGGTGTGGGCGGACGAACGGACTGCGTATCCGGATCGTCGTCGTCGTTCTGAGCAACTTTCATGTAGAAAGTATTTTCATCCGAGTTACGGATTAAAAGATATGATTTTTTAAAATTATAATCATTTTCTGATTTAATTAATTATTTAAATTAACATTATCCAGAATAGTGTTTGCTGACGTCAGCATGACGTCAGCATGGCGTCAGCAGTCAACAGGGGTGTTGACTGGTCAATCTGACGTGTGGGACCCACTGGTCATAGACTGTTTAGGCTAATCACTGTTTAACTAATCTAACTACTGTTTAATTAAACTAATTAGTTAATTAGGTTAATCTAATTATGATTAATTAACTTAATTAATTCCTTAATTAATTAATTAATTTAATTATTATTATTTATTTAATTATTTTTATTATTTATCTATATATATTTTTTAATTCCTAATTCCTTTTTTTAAATAAAACGTTTTGGGCCGTGGGGCCACCCGGTCAGTGACCCAGGGGGCATAACGGGCGCGCGGGCGTGCGGGCGCTGGCGCCCAGCCCGAACGGGCGCACACCCAGGGGCGGCCAGATCCGGCGCGGCACCGGGCGGGGACGCAGCACCAGGGGGGGTCGCGGGCGGCCAAGCGCGTGCTCGCGCGGCGAGGCACGGGCGAGGCCAGGAGAGCGCGGGGGCGACCGGAGGCGAGGCCAGGGGGCCAGCGTCGGCGGTGGCGGACAGCAAGGGCAGGGGCGGGAGCTCGTGACGCGGGGAGCAGGGGAGCGGCCAACGCGAGCGCGCGCGTCGCGCGGGACGCAGCCAGCGCGTGCGGTGAAGGGCAAAGCAGGGCTTGGTCGACGCGGGGCACGCCGGCCGAACGCAGCACGGGCGAGGCGAGCGCCGGCGAGAGGGGACGGGGAGAAGGAGGACCGGGGTCCTCACCGAGGGAGAGTAGGGCACGGGGCAGCGGTGGTCGAGGGCGACGGGCGCGGGTCGGGCGAGCCCAGTGTACGGCCGGAGCGCGGTGGTCGTGCGCGGGCGTCGGGACGGCCGCGGTGAGCGCAAGGGAGAGGGGGGGAGCTCACGGTGGGGGAGTAGGGACTAGGGCAGTGGGCTCGGGGCGGAAGACGGGGACGACGACGACGTAGAGGAGGCAGGCCGGCGATGGAGCGCTCCGGCGAGGACGAGCTCCGGGCGCGTCAGGCGTGCGGCGAGGGGCGCCGTTGCCCTGGGTGGCTGGTCGGGGAGGAGGAGAGGACGGGGCGGCGTCGTGTGGCGGCGGGGCGGTCCGGCGTGTGGCGGGCTGGCGTCGGGGCGCAGGGGGCGACGGGGTTCGTTCCCCCGATCCGATCTGGATCGGGGAGGAGGGGGAGAGCGAGCGGAGTGGGCGTCGTGCGGGAGGGGGGAAGTGAGCGAGTGGGGCTAGGGTTTCGGGCATCCAGGGGGAAGTAGAGGGCGCGGTTGGGCCGGCCTGGTTGGCCCAGAGGCCAGCTGGGCTGTGGCCCAGTGGGGGGGGTTCTCTCTCTCTCTTTTATTCTTCTTCTTTTTGTTTTCTTTTTTTTCCTTTTCTTTTATTTATTCCTTTCGGTTTTATTAAATTATTAATTTATTTCAATTTTGAAGAATGTGAGAACAACACCTAAATATGGTATGTTAAAGATACCACTGCCACATTAATTTGGACAGCTAAATAAAATAGTTCAATATTTTACAAAATACAAAAGGCATTTAATTACTTTCTTTTGCTGCTGTTTTATTTTCTTTTGAGCATTTAAATTTTTTATAAAAATGTGGTTTCATCACCATAATTACCTATGTATTATTTGGTTCACTCCGAACATTTAAATTTTAATATTTGAAAACTTTTATTGTTTGCTCGATTTTGAATTTGAAATTCGAACTAGGTTCCGAACTAACGCGAGTTTATCCATAGTAACCGAGGTGACGTGGCATCATTAGCGGGGATTACTGTAGCTTAATTACCCGGGCGTCACAACCCATGACTTATCCTAGTGGGGAGTTAGTCGGAGTGGCCGGGAGAGTGTCATGGCAGTAGATCGGTTTTGTCGGAACGCCGTTGGTCCACCCGAATGGGAGTGCGAGGCCATGGGTTCTGTGGTGTGGGTAAAGTGCGCTACCTCTGCAGTGTGTGTTTGTTTAATCTATCGATAGCCGCATCCTCGGTCAAGGGCATAAGTTCGTACTAGGTCACACCGTTCGATTAACACTCGCATGACGGAATGACTTATAGGTGATGTATATGATGATATTGTGAGCTGTACCAGTTTGGCAGGATGTTGTTGATGAGGTTGGGATGATCTTGAGAAGGACCATTCAGTTTGTGATGTGGTCATGAGGTGATCATATGGATGTTCCGTTTGTGATCTGTGAATGGTCACCGTTCGGTTACGAGGTAACCCGTTGAAACCGGTGCGGTTCCGTTTGTGATCCGTGAGTGATCACCGTTCGGTTACAAGGTAACCCGTTGAACCCGGTGTGGTTCCATTCATGATCTGTGAGTGATCACCGTTTCGTTTTGGTCACGAGGCGATCGATATGGTATATTGCTTGGTCGGTTAGCCAAGTGTGAGATGGTTCATGTGGTACTTGAGATCTGAGATGATGGCTTATCAGTATTCTAGTAGTTCATATAGTGATTATTAGTTGCTTCATCATGGTAGCTATTAATTTAATTAACATGTTTAATGCTATGTTATTGTCTTGCCTTGATGCTTTTGGTTGTTGTGAGCTTGCAAGTACATTCAATGTACTGACCCGGCGTGTCATGCCAGATTGCGGGTGATGCCATGATTGCTTGATTGCTTGTCGTGGTTTCCGTTCGTGCGAGCTAGATCGTGTCCCAGCCAGAGTCCCTGCGGTGTGGAGTTCACCGCATTTTTCGTTGTTCCGCTGCTAGAAGTATTCCGCTGCTACGAGATGTTCCGCTGCTAGCGTAGAGCAAGTGTAGTATCACATGCGTAGTGTCGCCATGCTGATGTGCTTCTTTGTAACATCAGACCTTTGTATTATTATTCTTGTAATAAGAGCTGATTTGTTCTATGTCAAGCAGTGTCGTATTCCAGAGACTTCTCCTCGATCTCTGGGCTGGAATACGGGGCGTTCCAGTTTCTCTGAGTCAGGGTGCCACAGGCTTGGTACCAGAGCTAGTATGACTGTAGGACGCGCTAGTCAGCGCGAGTGGTAGAAACCGGTAGAAATCGGTAGTATAGAGTCCGGCTTGATGATTGCATTTGGTTGCTGCATTTGTTTGTTGCATAACATGCATATAGCCTTAGTATTTGTGATAACGGTTTATCTGGTGAGTGTAGCTGGCATCGGTTCAGATCCACTACAGCTCAGCCTTTGCATTTCTCTAGCTCATTTTTCTTTCGGTGTTTGGTGTCATTTCTGTCCCAGTAGAGCGATGCCAAGTGATCCCGACACTGTTTGCAAAAATGGTGCTCAGGTATCGCGCCGATGTCTTTCTTTCAGTCCCGTCTATCGTTTCGGTGATGGACATGCTTCTATCCCGAATCGCTCTTTCATTTTGTTGTGTTGGCAACCCTTAATGATCTTAGTTATCAAGAAAGGGCAATGTCAGTAGCCTCAGTTTTTCCCCGCAATCCTATTTCTTGGACAAGTACGGATCTTTTTCCGTCCGCTTGATAATAATGTGGTTGCGACCTTCGTGTCCCACTACATGATTACCGAGTGCGTCCCCGCCTCCGAGCTAGTCCAAGATTGCTACCTAGCTAAGCTAGCACTTGGTGTAGAGTTGTTTACACCAACTCTTCCACACATTTATTCGTCCTCCTACACATCGTCACAACATGTTAGATCGTAGAACCGGAGATCCCGTGAGATTTGTGTGCTTAAGTAGGCATGCATATTGTGTGACTAGCAGTAATATGTGACATTGATTGTGTGTGAATTGATTATTGTTGTGTGCTTTTGTTTAGTTGAGTTTTCTTTTGTTTCTTTCTTTTTGGGCCCCGGTGTTACATTATTTTTCCCCTATAAAGAGTTGCTCATCCACAGACACCGGACTTGAAGAAGCAATAAGGATTTCAAATATTTGGAAGAAGCTCCGCTAGACATTATTGTCTACACAGTCAACTGCATTATGGCATTAATATCTACTCAAAATACCAATACTGTATTGGATTGATTATCAACATCGAGTCTACATCAGTGCAAAATCCTCATAGCAGTTATGATCCAGCCAGCAGAAAGACAAGTCAGTTGCAAGATCAACGGTATGTTTTCAGACAGAGGTATGGATCATATACAAAGTTTTGTCTCAGCAATGCATGATGCTTGAAATATGTTACTATCCAAAATAAAGTCAGAATGTGATATGCTCAACGAAGACAGTCAAACCATTTTTCTCATGCAAATAATCAGCCTCAGAATATTATCAGTGTGTGTATGGATTTCAGTCTTCATATCAGTATGAAGCTTTGGATATATGAAACCCAATATTCTTCCAAATGCTATCAGAAGAAATTTATGATGCAAGGCTCCTCAAATTTTCCTCAGCATGATATGTGAACAATTTTCGGTCCACGATACCCAGTCTTTCACAACAAGACACCTTAGTAAAGGCTTCTGACAGACGGAAATGAAATTTTCTCAACAAGCAAACCCGAGGAGAAGCTTCTCAAGTACGGAACTCGGGCTTCTCCAGCACAATACTCAGGACAAGCTTCGTGTGTAAGCTATAGAGCCTTCTTCTGCACGATGCCCAAACAAAAGATTTGAGCAGAAGTTAACAAGTCTTCCTCAGCAAGCTACTTGGATGGCTTATCTCATAAGCCACCCAGTCCGCGTCAGTACCACAATATTGCACCATCCTCGGAGATTATATGAAGAGTTGCCAATGTATGGCAGTGCCGCTCAAGAACCAGACTTGCAACAAATTTGTCAGAGGTACAATTCAGTCAAAACATATGCCTACCGCAAGGATTGAGTGATCGCTGGCATATCCTTCTTATATATGGTGAGCATGCATCCCCGGTTATATCAGTCACTCATACTAGATGCGGCAAGGATCCAACAGATATACCTAAGCAAAGTAAGGATCCCACAACCTCGCGAGTCAGGCAAAGGAAAATAAGTAGAGGTACATCTCCTGGATTTCAAGGACCGACAAGATCTGGAGATGACATCACAGATCCACAGTCTTGACAATGGTCATCAAGGTCATTATTCCCGCAACTGACAAGGTGATATCATGAAATCTTGTCACCTTCTTGTATGATTAGCCTCAGCAATGAGCTCTGTACAGCTACAAACTTAGGGTATATGTCATATGTGTGCGGACCCAGGTCGGAAAAACAAGCACAAGGAATAATGTCAAAAATATTGCACTACTCACGTCCATGGTCATACGAAGAATCAAGGACAGGTGTGGCCAAGTTATTTCAGTAAGGTATCCTGACAAAGAAAATCATGACCGTAAAAAGGATGAGACTGATAGCAACGGTATGATGATTTTTGCATGACCATCAGGGTTCGGATACCCAAATTAGTTGGAGGCCATAATTCCATATGGATCCACAAAGGCATACTCTCAACAGCCTACTCTATATACAAGGATTTTCATATCCCGCTGACCCGCTTGACATGGTTAGTGTGGAATATCCAAGTTTGTTCTGTCAAATCCAAGATTCCTTTGCAACCTCAGCAGTCTGACCTCAGCGGCAGTGCTAAAGCATATCACAGCCTATTACCACAGATGGGTATATCGACCACATGAGAAAAATCAAAAGCCGAACAATCAGTTCAGACCCGGTATACTCACCGATGAAATCAAGTACATGGTCAGTCTGCCAGGAAAAGCATTTGTCCGCCAGCCCCCTGTCGGGCCAATATCAAGATGTAGGTATGACACAGCTATAACTCCATACACTGTTATATTGCTCACGACAGAAGGCAGTCAAATCTTTGGTACATATCTCATGCTCGAGCCAAAGGAATAAATCAAGATAAACAGTGCCACCTATGAGCCGTCAAATCCCGTTAGAAGATGGCCATGATAATTCTCAGCATTTATTGAAACCAGAAGGCCTGCATTTATTTGAAGCAACCCCATGACAGAAGTAAAAAGGTTTCATGACCAAAGGAAAATCTATGCTCAGATCCATTGGATATCACTGCAGATATGAGAAAATTCACGTTAGCAAAAGGAAGTGATACATGAGCAAAAACCCATCAGAATTGGGGAAAGGTGAAGCAAGACCACCCCAGAGCAAGGTAAGTTGATCATCTGAAATTCTTGGGGGAACAATAAATAAAGGAAAAAGGATACCCGAGTTGGAAACAGTGTCCTCAAGTTATACTTGTTCCCAGAGCAACTAAATCTCGAGGACGAGATTTCTTTAAGGGGGTAAGGATTGTAACAGTCTGGATTTTGGCCCTTTTCTTTTTGGGACATTTACATCTGTGCCCCTAACTCGAACCCACTACTCAGATTTGCCCCTAATTTTGAAGCATGCTCAAATTTACCCCTCCGCCATTATGTCACTACTCAGAGATGCCCTTCTGTACAGTGCTGTAGCACTTTCCGTCTAATACTGTAGCACTTTCCGTCTGCTACAGTACACATGGGCCTCTGATAGTCAAAGGCCTTTGACTGGACGGAAGGGCATTTCTGAGTAGTGACTTAACGGCAGAGGGGCAAATTTGAGCATGCTTTGAAACTAGGGGCAAATCTGAGTAGGTGGTTCGAGTTAGGGGCAGAAATGCAAATGGCCCTTTCTTTTTCTTTTGATTTATTTGGTTTTTGCTCTGTTTTTCTTTTTGGAGTGGTTCTATGGCCTTGCCACCTAGGAAATCATCCTCATTTCCCCTCCTAAGTGGCTAATCATTCTCAAAACCTTGCAAAGATCATGTCACTTCACTCCTTGACCAAACCCTAAAATTCTTTTCTAGGGGATATTCCTTTTTCTATAAAGGAATAACCCTATCTGCCCTAGGGTTGTGAAGGCACCTATATTTCTGTCCATCCAAAAATTCCTAATTATATTCTCATAATTCCTTTGGGTATATGTTGCTCAAATATGCCCAAACTTTTCTGTCCTAGTCCAAGAATAATTCCCCGATAATTATTCTTCCTTTCTGCCCTGAATGGCACTTTGTGAAGGAAGTATCATTTATATTTTTCCTAGTGTCTCTCAACCTTTTTGGGCATGCTTATATGTCCAAATAACTGCCTCATGCACAAATTCAACTTTATATGCCTAGCCAATCTTCCTCAGTGAATTTTCAAAGTTTCTGTCAGACAGAAGGCTTTGTGAAGGAAGTACTATCTAGGAGTATCAAAATAAGTTCAACTTTTGCACACTCCTTAATGTGATCATATTAACCCCCTCCCTCCATTTGCAGCCCCATCCAATCATGTATGTGAGCAAAGGAGCAAATCTTTGATTCTGGCAATATTTTCAGGTTGTGAAGAACGTGCATTTTATATTGCTTAAAAAATTATGATAAATTACCAGATCATTCTTATACCCGTAAAACATCTCTCCGCCCAATTTGGAATCATTTCAATGAGCCATTTGATCACCACAATTATTCCAAGTTTCTCGACAGAAATGATGTTTGTGAAGCAAGTGCCATTTTGGCTTGTCTATTTGGCTTGAGCTTTTTACAACATCTTCATATGTCCAAATAATCAAGCTTTGCCCAATCTTAGCCCAAGTTGCTTCTCCAAGTGAGTGCATCATCCAAATTTAGTTTCTGACCAGATTTGGCAGTTGCAAAGCAACTAAATCAAATCTTGGTTCAAATCCCCTCAAAAACCCCAGGATCTTAGTCCTTCCGTAGTTAATCATCCCAGACAAATCCATTAACCCCAATCAAGTTCCTGTTGATCAATAGTGCACGGCTAAGTTTACTGCAGTAAACTTCAGAGCTTAATTACCATTTAACCATAGCACCCCAGAGCCAATGCCTCATAAATGCTCCACCCTGGACGGACTAGCTCCCAGACATAGTTTTCCATCCTCTACAGCCCTCCATGTGCCATCTCATGTGGTGACCGCACAACTGGCATGCACATTTACGCGCTCTGTGCATAGTGGCCGCGTCTAGTGGATGTTTGTGCTTCGGCACCGCTCCCCCTCGTCTTCTTAGAGCTTGTGACCGTGTCCATTGTCTTCCTCTCATCGTCGTCGTTCCCATGGACCCCTCTCCCCCTCTGGTAGCTTCCTCACCGACGCAAACCGCTGCGTGCCCACAGACGTACAGTGGCATTTTGGCTCGGTTCGTCACCGTCGTCTTCCTCTCTGCGCTCGCTTGGCCGTCTCTGCCCTTGTGAGACCCCCCCTATGCATCCTCCGTCGCCTACCTCCGAGCTCGTGAGCGGGGGCACGCGTCCGCGGCGGTGCCAGCACGGCACCCCTCCCCCGCCTATATAAGGCCTTTCCCGAGCCCTCCGAGCTCACCACTGGCCTCCTGCACTTCCTCTTGCCTTCCCTGACCACTTCCCCGAGCTCGAGTCGCCCTCCACGACCACCATTGCCGCCATGGCCGCAGGCCTCCTCCTCCTAAATTTGCCCGGAGCCGAGCCCCTCTCCAACTTCCTCCACCACCACTAGACCACCTATACCCCGGCGAATCTCCCCACCCTCTCTGTTTCTCTCCAGAGCCAGCGTGGCCACGCGCCATCGAGTTTGACCGCCGCCGTTGCTCTCTGCCTCCGGTGGTTGCCGCCGCAGCAGCGCTCCCCAGAGTGCGTGCAGCTCCTGGATGGGTGCAGGCCTGTTGGGATCTACGGTAGGGTGCGTCGACTGTAAATTAAAATTTGCCTACGCGCAGAACAACCTGGAACATGCTATAGGAGATGGATCATAGTTTGTTACCACTAGACGCGCAGTGCCGTGCAGCGAAAGAAGAGTTGGGCCAGCGCGTCCGCGTGGATTGTCTCCTCCTTGTCCGATCTCCCTCGAATAGCCGGTCGTCCGATCCCACGTGCAAGTTCGCCAGAGCGGCGCAAGTGCACCGCCTCTAACGGTACCCGCGCGTGCAGGAAGAACACCATGCGGCGAACTGCTAGGTCCGATCACACAGTCGGCAGCGAGTGGAGGTGGCTATTTGCAACACATGCAAACCCTAGTGACAGCGCTGAAGCGATCAACCCCATGAGTGTGCCGCACCTCCACTTTACATAGGCGTCCATCGCGGGCTCAACACTTGGGCCTCGCACGGACCCTAAAGCCCACAAGTCTACTCGGCCACAATCCGAATACAGCTCGGATCACATCCGACCAGTGTCCTCGGATCCGACCTCATAGGTTCCTTCCCTTAAGCGCGCGACCCCTTAGGTTCAAGTCGGCTTGGTCACAGTTCGGATCACCTCCGACCTGCATGGTTGGTAGCGGCCTCTAGCAAGGCGTGCCGACCACCAAGCAGACTATGAAGCTGGTTAGGTGAACCTGTATAAGGTGTCACACTTTTGTTCCCTTTGCCTCATGATATATGTTGTCGTGCTCAAGGCGAGACTGTCATCCTTGTGCTAGCCCGACCTCTTTCTCGTTCCAGTGATACCGACCACAAACCGGATTATCTCATAATCCTTGTCGCATGGACATGCTTATCCTGGTCGGATCACACGAGGGGCCCAGAGTATATCTCTCCTGGTCGGAGGGGCAAATCCCATCTTGCTCGACCATGTCTCGCAGCATGGGATTGGACAAACCCAAAACCTACCTTTGTAACTACCCAGTCACGGAGTAGCGTTTGGTCGGTCCAAAGCAAGTCTGTCACCATCCCGAGTACATGCGTTAGCTCAGGTCTTAGGACATAGAACGTATGTTGTACTAGAGACTCACAGATGACATATCACCGTGTCTCATAGTTGGGTCTGTCCGACTCAGACCTTATGTCGACTTGGAACCGACTATGTCGAATCCGACCAGACCTTTCCAAGTCCATATTATCTAGTTAGCATCCAATGTTCCATGGCTAGTGAGACCGAGCCATCGACCGTGTCATATGCTAGTCTAGTCGGCTGCGCGTCCACACAGCCCTTTCGACTAGGGACCTTTTAGGACAGTCATCATACAATGCATAGTTCCACAAACAAGTCATGTACTTGCTGATAGACATGATTGATAATGTCCAAGGACTATCTTTATTCATAAAGACATAGGAAATATCATCATACATGATTTCCTCTAGGGCATATCTCCAACAGTCTCCCACTTGCACTAGAGTCAATCAAATAGACATCGAATGCACATAGCTCTAACGTGACCCTCATGCTTGGGTTGTGGAAGCGGCTTAGTCAACGGATCTGTAACATTTGCATCCGTGTGAATTTTGCATAAGTCTACATCACCATTCTTTACGATCTTTCGTATCAGGTGATATTTCCGATCTATGTGTCTGACCTTGTGGTGATTCCTCGTCTCCTTGGCTTGTGCGATGGCACCAGAATTATCACAATAAAGGTCCAACGGTTTTACCGAGGCTGGGAAAATACCAAGATCATCTAGGAAATGTCGGATCCAAACACCTTCCTTTGCAGCTTCACAAGCCGCAATGTATTCGGCTTCTATGGTAGAATCGGCCACCGTATCTTGCTTGGAACTCATTGATGACCCACAAGTATAGGGGATCTATCGTAGTCCTTTCGATAAGTAAGAGTGTCGAACCCAACGAGGAGCAAAAGGAAATGATAAGCGGTTTTCAGTAAGGTTTTCTCTGCAAGCATTGAAATAGTAGGTGATAGATAGTTTTGTGATAAGATAAATAGTAACGAGCAAAAAGTAAATAAAGTGCAGCAAGGTGGCCCAATCCTTTATGTAGCAAAGGATAAGCCTGTACAAATTCTAATAATGAAGAAGGAGCTTTCGAGGACACATTGGGAATTATCGTCAAGCTAGTTTTCATCATGTTCATAAGATTCGCGTTCGGTACTTTGATAATTTGATATGTGGGTGGACCGACACTTGGGTACTGCCCTAACATGGACAAGCATCCCACTTATGATTAACCCCTATTGCAAGCATCCGCAACTACAAAAAGGAGTATTAAGGTAAACCTAACCACAACATTAAACATATGGGTCCATATCAACCCCTAACGAAGCAACGCATAAACTAGGGTTTAAGCTTCTGTCACTCTAGCAACCCATCATCTACTTATTACTTACCCATGCCTTCCTCTAGGCCCAAATAATGGTGAAGTGTCATGTAGTCGACGTTCACATAACACCACTAGAGGAAAAGACAACATACATCTCATCAAAATATCGAACGAATACCAAATTCACATGACTACTAATAGCAAGACTTTACCCATGTCCTCAGGAACAAACGTAACTACTCACAAAGCATATTCATGTTCATAATCAGAGGAGTAATAATATGCATAAAGGATCTGAACATATGATCTTCCACCAAGTAAACCAATTAGCATCAACTACAAGGAGTAATCAACACTACTAGCAACCCACAGGTACCAATTTGTGGTTTTGATACAAGATTGGATACAAGAGATGAACTAGGGTTTTGAGAGGAGATGGTGCTGGTGAAGATGTTGATGGAGATTGACCCCCTCCCGATGAGAGGATCGTTGGTGATGATGTTGGTGATGATTTCCCCCTCCCGGAGGGAAGTGTCCCCGGCAGAACAGCTCCGCCAGAGCCCTAGATTGATTCCGCCAAGGTTCCGCCTCGTGGCGGCGGAGTTTCGTCCCGTAAGCTTGCCCACGATTTTTTCCAGGACAAAACCCTTCATATAGCAGAAGATGGACGCCAGAGGCCCACCAGGGGACCCAGGAGATAGGGGGCCGCGCCCTACAGGGGGGCGCCCCTGTCTCCTGGACAGGGTGTGGCCCCCCTGGCCTATTTCTTTTGCTCATAAATTCTTATAAAATCCAAAAAGTTGTTTCATGGAGTTTCAGGATTTTTGGAGTTGTGCAGAATAGGTTTCCAACGTTTGCTCCTTTTCCAGCCAGAATTCCAGCTGTCGGCATTCCCCCTCTTCATGGTAAACCTTGTAAAATAAGAGAGAATAGCCATAAGTATTGAGATATAATGTGTAATAACAGCCCATAATGCAATAAATATTGATATAAAAGCATGATGCAAAATGGATGTATCACTCATCCAGCTCACTGCCCCTCCGTTCATGACATACACGAATCCAGGCTATGATCGACAATCATCTCTGTCGGTTTGGAAACTGGCATCGGCGTAACCCCTTACGACGAGCTCTTCCTCACCTCCATAAACTAGGAACATCTCTTTAGTCCTTTTCAAGTACTTCAAAATAGTCTTTACTGCTGCCCAGTGACTCTCACCTGGGTTGGCCTGGTATCTACTTGTTAGGCTTATTGCAAAAGCAACATCAGGCCTTGTACATATCATGGCATACATGATGGATCCGATTGCCGAGGCATACGGAATCCTACTCATCCTGCTTCGCTCATCAGATGTCGAAGGACTCTGAGTCTCGCTTAGCCTTATACCATGTGAGAGTGGCAAGAACCCTTTCTTCGCCTCACTCATGTTGAACCGCATCAAAACTTTATCTATGTACATTCTCTGGCTCAAGCCGAGCAGCCTCCTCAATTTATCTCTATAGATCTTAATGCCTAAAATATAGACTGCCTCACCAAGGTCCTTCATCGAAAACTTGCCATTCAATGATTCCTTGACCAAGGTTAGCATCTAAACATTATTTCCGATCAACAATATGTCATCCACATACAAGATCAAAAACACTATTGAGCTCCCACTTAACTTCTTGTATAAACAAGCATCCTCTTCACTTTTGATGAAACCGAGACCAGTGACGACCTCATCAAAATGAATATTCCAGCTCTGAGATGCTTGCCTCAACCCATAAATGGATCTCTTGAGCTTGCATACCTTACTAGCGCTAGTCGGATCAACAAAACCCTCAGGCTATATCATATACATGTCCTCGGTTAAATTTCCGTGAAGGAAAGACGTCTTGACATCCATCTGCCATATCCCATAATCGAAATATGCAGCTATAGCTAGTACGATCCTCACCGACTTCAGCATCGCTACCGGCGAGTAAGTCTCGTCGTAGTCAATTCCTTGAACCTGTCCATAACCTTTAGCGACAAGCCAAGCTTTGTGGATCTGAACATTTCCATCCACATCGGTTTTCTTCTTAAAGACCCATTTGCAACCAATGGCTGTTACGCCAGGGGGCGGATCAACCAAGTCCCAGACTTGATTCTCATCCATGGACTTTAACTCGGATCTCATGGCCTCCAGCCATACCTCAGAATCTGGGCTCACCATCACTTCTGCATATGTGGCCAGCTCATCGCTTTCTAGCAACAAAACATCGCGCACTCTGCGTAATCTTTCCGACCTCTGTGGTTCTGGTGCCGCTTCCACTACGGGTTCCCTGACTGACTCCGGTATGATCTCATCACCAGCCGAGCTGTCCCCGAGTGGTCCTCGAATTTCTTCGAGTCGGACCGTCCTCCTGAAGGAAATATGCCCTAGAGGAAATAATAAAGTTATTATTTATTTCCATATTTCATGATAAATGTTTATTATTCATGCTAGAATTGTATTAACCAGAAACATAATACATGTGTGAATACATAGACAAACATAGTGTCACTAGTATGCCTCTACTTGACTAGCTCGTTAATCGAAGATGGTTAAGTTTCCTAACCATAGACATGAGTTTTCATTTGATTAACGGGATCACATCATTAGGAGAATGATGTGATTGACTTGACCCATTCCGTTGGCTAAGCACTTGATCATTTAGTATGTTGTTATTGCTTTCTTCATGACTTATACATGTTCCTATGACTATGAGATTATGCAACTCCCGTTTACCGGAGGAACACTTTGTGTGCTACCAAACGTCACAACGTAACTAGGTGATTATAAAGGTGCTTTACAGGTGTCTCCGAAGGTACTTGTTGGGTTGGCGTATTTTGAGATTAGGATTTGTCACTCCGATTGTCGGAGAGGTATCTCTGGGCCCTCTCAGTAATGCACATCACTATAAGCCTTGCAAGCATTGTAACTAATGAGTTAGTTACAGGATGATGCATTACGTAACGAGTAAAGAGACTTGCCGGTAACGAGATTGAACTAGGTATTGAGATACAGACGATCGAATCTCGGGCAAGTAACATACCAATGACAAAGGGAACAATGTATGTTGTTATGCGGTTTGACCGATAAAGATCTTCGTAGAATATGTAGGAGCCAATATGAGCATCTAGATTCCGCTATTGGTTATTGACCAAAGACGTGTCTCAGTCATGTCTACATAGTTCTCGAACCCGTAGGGTCCGCACGCTTAAAGTTAGATGACGGTTATATTATGAGTTTATGTGTTTTGATATACCGAAGGTTGTTCGGAGTCCCGGATGTGATCACGGACATGACGAGGAGTCTCGAAATGGCCGAGACATAAATATCGATATATTGGACGACTATATTCGGACTTCGAAAAGGTTCCGAGTGATTCGGTTATTTTTCGGAGTACCCGGGAGTTACGGGAATATGGGGAAGAGTATTGGGCCTTAATGGGCCTTAGTGGGAAGGAGAGGCAGCAGCCAGGAGGTGGCGCGCGCCCCTCCCAAGCCTAGTCCGAATTGGACAAGGGGTTTGGGGCGTGGCCCCCCTCTCCCTTCCTTCTCCCTTCCCCACCTTTCCCCCCTTCTCCTAGTTGGACTAGGAAAGGAGGAAACCTACTCCTACTAGGAGTAGGAATCGTCCCCCCTTGGGCGCGCCTCCTCGCCTTGGCCAGCCCCTCCTCCACTCCTTTATATACGGGGGAGGGGGGCACCCTCTAGACACAACAATTGATCATTGATCTCTTAGCCGTGTGTGGTGCCTCCCTCCACCATAGTCCTCCTCGATAATATCGTAGCGGTGCTTAGGCGAAGCCCTGCGTCGGTAGAACATCATCATCGTCACCACGCTGTCGTGCTGACGGAACTCTCCCTCGACACTCGGCTGGATTGGAGTTCGAGGGACATTATTGAGCTGAACGTGTGCAAGAACTCGGAGGTGTCGCGCTTTCGGTGCTTGATCGGTTGGACCGTGAAGACGTACGACTACATCAACCGCGTTGTGCTAACGCTTCCGCTTTTGATCTACGAGGGTACGTGGACACACTCTCCCCTGTCGTTGCTATGGATCACCATGATCTTGCGTGTGCGTAGGAATTTTTTTGAAATTACTACATTCCCCAACAGTGGCATCCGAGCCAGGTTTATGCGTAGATGTTATATGCACGAGTAGAACAGAAGTGAGTTGTGGGTGATACAAGTCATACTGCTTACCAGCATGTCATACTTTGGTTCGATGGTATTGTTGGATGAAGCGTCCCGGACCGACATTACGCGTATGCTTACGCGAGACTGGTTCTACCGACGTGCTTTGCACATAGGTGGCTGGCGGGTGTCAGTTTCTCCAACTTTAGTTGAACTGAGTGTGGCTACGCCCGGTCCTTGAGAAGGTTAAAACAACACTAACTTGACGAACTATCGTTGTGGTTTTGATGCATAGGTAAGAACGGTTCTTGCTCAGTCCGTAGCAGCCACGTAAAAATTGCAACAACAAAGTAGAGGACGTCTAACTTGTTTTTGCAGGGCATGTTGTGTTGTGATATGGTCAAGGCATGATGCTATATTTTATTGTATGAGATGATCATGTTTTGTAACTGAGTTATCGGCAACGGGGAGGAGCCATATGGTTGTCGCTTTATTGTATGCAATGCAATCGCCCTGTAATTGCTTTACTTTATCAATTAGCGGTAGCGATAGTTGTAGAAGCAATAGTTGGCGAGACGACAATGATGCTATGATGGAGATCAAGGTGTCGCGCCGGTGCGACGGTGCTTCGGAGATGGAGATCACAAGCACAAGATGATGATGGCCATATCATATCACTTCTATTGGTTGCATGTGATGTTTATCTTTTATGCATCTTATCTTGCTTTGATTGATGGTAGCATTATAAGATGATCTCTCACTAAATTTCAAGATAAAAGTGTTCTCCCTGAGTATGCACCGTTGCCAAAGTTCGTCATGCCCAGACACCACGTGATGATCGGGTGTGATAAGCTCTGTGTCCATCTACAACGGGTGCAAGCCAGTTTTGCACACGCAAAATACTCAGGTTAAACTTGACGAGCCTAGCATATGCAGATATGGCCTCGGAACACTAAGACCGAAAGGTCGAGCGTGAATCATATAGTAGATATGATCAACATAGTGATGTTCACCATTGAAAAGTACTCCATTTCACATGATGATCGGTTATGGTTTAGTTGATTTGGATCACGTGATCACTTAGATGATTAGAGGGGTGTCTATCTAAGTGGGAGTTCTTAAGTAATATGATTAATTGAACTTAAATTTATCATGAACTTAGTCCTGTTAGTATTTTTCAAATTATGTTGTAGATCAATAGCTCGCATTCTTGCTTTCATATGTTTATTCTGATATGTTCCTAGAGAAAATTGTGTTGAAAGATGTTAGTAGCAATGATGCGGATTGGATCCGTGATCTGAGGATTGTCCTCATTGCTACATAGAAGAATTATGTCCTTGATGCACCGCTAGGTGACGGACCTATTGCAGGAGCAGATGCAGACGTTATGAACGTTTGGCTAGCTCAATATGATGACTACTTGATAGTTTAGTGCACCATGCTTAACGGCTTAGAATCGGGACTTCAAAAATGTTTTGAACGTTGATACGTCTCCAACGTATCTACTTTTCCAAACACTTTTGCCCTTGTTTTGGACTCTAACTTGCATGATTTGAATGAAACTAACCCGGACGGACGTTGTTTTCAGCAGAACTGTCATAATGTTGTTTTATGTGTAGAAAACAAAAGTTCTCGGAATGTCCTGAAAATCCACGGAGGCACTTTTTGGAAAATATAAAAAATACTGGCGAAAGAATCAAGACCAGGGGGCCCGGACACTGTCCACGAGGGTGGGGGGCGCGCCCACCCCCTAGGCGCGCCCCCCTGTATCGTGGGCCCCCTGAGGCTCCGCCGACCTTAACTCCAACTCCATATATTCCGTCTCACGGAGAAAAAAATCAGGGAGAAAGTTTCATCGCGTTTTATGATACGGAGCCGCCGCCAAGCCCTAATCTCTCTCGGGAGGGCTGATCTGGAGTCCGTTCAGGGCTCCGGAGAGGGGGATTCATCGCTGTCATCATCATCAACCATCCTCCATCACCAATTTCATGATGCTCACCGCCTTGCGTGAGTAATTCCATCGTAGGCTTGCTGGACACTGATGGGTTGGATGAGATTTACCATGTAATCAAGTTAGTTTTGTTAGGGTTTGATCCCTAGTATCCACTATGTTCTGAGATTGATGTTGCTATGACTTTGCTATGCTTAATGCTTGTCACTAGGGCCCGAGTGCCATGATTTCAGATCTGAACCTATTATGTTTTCATGAATATATGTGTGTTCTTGATCCTATCTTGCAAGTCTATAGTCACCTATTATGTGTTATGATCCGACAACCCCGAAGTGACAATAATCGGGATACTTCTCCGTGATGACCGTAGTTGAGGAGTTCATGTATTCACTATTTGTTAATGCTTTGTTCCGGTTCTCTATTAAAAGGAGGCCTTAATATCCCTTAGTTTCCGTAAGGACCCCGCTGCCACGGGAGGGTAGGACAAAAGATGTCATGCAAGTTCTTTTCCATAAGCACGTATGACTATATTCGGAATACATGCCTACATTACATTGATGAACTGGAGCTAGTTCTGTGTCACCCTATGTTATAGCTATTACATGAGGAATCGCATCCGACATAATTATCCATCACTGATCCATTGCCTACGAGCTTTTCACATCTTGTGTTTCGCTTATTTACTTTTCCCTTGCTATTGTTACAATCACTACAAAACCCAAAAAAATTACTTTTGCTACTGTTACCTTTATTGTCATACTACTTTGCTACTAAATACCTTGCTGCAGATATTAAGTTATCCAGGTGTGGTTGAATTGACAACTCAACTGCTAATACTCAATAATATTCTTTGGCCCCCCTTGTGTCGAATCAATAAATTTGGGTTGAATACTTTACCCTCAAAAGCTGTTGCGATCCCCTACACTTGTGGGTTATCAAGACTAATTTATGGCGCCGTTGCCGGGGAGCATAGCTCTATTCTCTGAGTCACTTGGGATTTATATCTGTTGATCACTATGAGGAACTTGAAAGACGAAAGAACCAAGATTTTGCCCTCGACTACGAGGGGAGGTAAGGAACTTCCATCTAGCTCTGGACTAGATTCTCCTTCTGTTATTAGTAAGCTTGCGACACCTAAACCTGCTACTGCTATGAATTCTGATATGTCGCATGTTATTGATGATGCCACTTCTGCTATGCATGATACTTATGATGAAACTACTTTTGTGCGTGATACCACTTTGCCATTAGGTGAATTTCTAGATGAACAACTTGCTAGGGCTAGAGAATGAAATTATTGAAGATGCTATTATTGATGATAGTGATGATGAAAGTTCTCCCAATGATTATGAATTTCCTGTTGTTCCTGAGGGTTATGTTATGAATGAAGAAGCTGCTAGAGCTATCTTTGCTCGTAAAGATAGATATGATCTTAAGAAATTATTAGCTAAATGGAACCATCAGTCTCTTAATGCTAGAATGAAACCTGACCCTACTTTTGCTACTTCACCTATCTGTGTTACTGATAAGGATTATGAATTCTCTGTTGATCATGAGATTATTACTTTGGTTGAATCCGATCCTTTTTATGGCCTTGAATCTGAAACTGTTGTGGCACATCTTACCAAGTTGAATGATATAGCCACCCTGTTTACTCATGATGATAAATCTCGCTATTATTATATCCTTAAGATATTTCCGTTCTCATTAAAGGGTGATGCTAAGACTTGGTATAATTCTCTTTCTCCTGGTTGTGTGCGTAGTCCCCAGGATATGATTTATTACTTCTCTGCTAAATATTTCCCTGCTCATAAGAAACAAGCCGCCTTACGGGAAATATATAATTTTGTGCAAATCAAAGAAGAGAGTCTCCCACAAGCTTGGGGGAGGCTTCTCCGATTACTTAATGCTTTGCTTCATCATCCTCTCAAGAAAAACGAAATACTTGATATCTTTTATAATGGACTAACTGATGCTTCCAAGGACTACTTGGATAGTTGTGCTGGTTGTGTTTTCAGGGAAAGAACAGTCGACGAAGCTGAATTACTATTGAATAATATGTTGACTAATGAAAATAATTGGACTCTTCATGAGCCAATTCCTAAGACAATTCCTGAACCAATTGAGACAACTCCTGAGCCTATTCCTAAACCCACTCCGAAGAAGAGAGGTGTTTTATTTCTCAGTCCTGAAGATATGCAAGAGGCAAAGAAATCAATGAAAGAAAAAGGTATAAAAGCTGAAGATGTTAAGAATTTACCACCTATTGAAGAAATACATGGTCTTAATATACCGCCTGTTGAAGAACCACATTGTCTTGATAACCCGACACAGGTAGTAAAGGTAAATTCTCTCTATAGATATGATAAAGTTGAAATCCCCTCTACTAAATTTCATAGCCCATGCTTAGATGAATTTGATGACTTTATGGCTAGATAAGAAAGTTTTAATGCTTATGTTGGTAGAGAGTTAAAGAATAATGCTTTCGAGATAGGACGCGTGAGCGATTATATGGCTAGAGTTAAAGGTGAACTTAAACTCATTAGCAAATATGCTTCTATGGTTGCCACTCAAGCTGAGCAAGTACTTAAAGCTCAAAATGATTTGCTTGAGGAATTAAATAATAAACCTGACTTTGCTATTAGAGTGGCTACTAGAACTGGTAGAATGACTCGGAAACCTTTGTATCCTGAAGGCCACCCTAAGAGAATCGAGCAAGATTCTCAGGGAAACAATTTAGAGGCACCTTGTTCTTCTAAAAAGAAGAAAAAGAAAGACGATAGGACTTTGCGTGCTTCTAGTGAACCTACTGTAGACACACCTGAGAATCCTAATGATATTTCTATCTCTGATGCTGAAACACAATCAGGTGATGAACATGAACCTAGTGATAAAGTTAATGATAACATTCATGTTGATGCTCAACCTAGCAAAAACAATGATGTAGAGATTGAACCTGCTGTTGATCTTGATAACCCACAATCAAAGAATCAACGTTATAATAAGAGAGATTTTGTTGCTAGGAAGCACGGTAGAGAAAGAGAACCTGGGTTCAGAAACCCATGCCCTTTCCTCCTAAACCATCCAAGACAAAGGATGATGAGGATTTTGAGCGCTTTGCTGAAATGATTAGACCTATCTTCTTACGTATGCGCTTAACTGATATGCTCAAAGTAAATCCTTATGCTAAATATATGAAGGATATCATTACAAACAAAAGAAAGATACCGGAAGCTGAAATTTCCACCATGCTTGCTAATTATACGTTTAAGGGTGGAATACCAAAGAAACTTGGAGATCCGGGGGTACCAACTATACCATGCTCCATTAAAAGAAATTATGTTAGAACTGCTTTATGTGATCTTGGAGCCGGTGTTAGTGTTATGCCTCTCTCTTTATATCGTAGACTTGACTTGAATAAGTTGACACCTACTGAAATATCTTTGCAAATGGCTGATAAATCAACTGCTATACCTGTCGGTATTTGTGAGGATGTGCCTGTTGTGGTTGCAAATGTCACTATCTTAACGGACTTTGTTATTCTTGATATTCCCGAGGACGATAGTATGTCGATTATCCTTGGTAGACCCTTTTTGAATACTGCAGGGGCTGTTATTGATTGCAACAAAGGCAATGTCACTTTTCATGTTAATGGTAATGAGCATATGGTACACTTTCCGAGCAAACAATCTCAAGTTCATAGCATCAATTCTATTGGAAAAGTTCCAACTATCATTATTGGAGGTTTTGAATTTCCTCTACCTACCGTGAAGAAAAAAGTATGATATTCTTATTATTGGGGATGTTCATATCCCCGTTGAGGTAACTTAGTGTTATTCGAATTTTCTCCGGTTCCGTGTTATTCGGAATGAGTTTGTTAACAAGACTTGATCAACCTTGTTAGTGGATTCATTTTGATGATCATGAGATGGATGAAACTAGAAGGCACAACCTTCTGTACCCTCTTTAGTTTTAGAATAAATAAAGCAAAATAGTATTATCCATCTGTTTTCTGAATTATCTGTGCAATAAAAGAATATCCCAAAAATAAAAGTGCTCCAAATGCCCTACAAATTTAGTATGATTTTTTATGGAATATTTGAGGATTTAGGCACTGAAATCACTACAGGAGGGGCAAGCACCAGGCCACGAGAGTGGAGGGCGCGCCCACCCTGTCTCGTGGGCCCCTGGTGCCCCCCTCCACTTATGCCAGCACCCACACACTCCATCTTTTTCCCAAAAAAATCCCCATCCAGCTCAAGCACGAGCTCTAGCTCATTTTGCTGCGATTTTCGATCTCCTTGCTCAAAGCTCCATTCACAAAACTGCTTTGGGAGATTGTTTTTTTTACTGAACACTGTAGGGAAAGCCCCCACAGCCTTTTATTGACTTAACAAACATAATTACAATGAATACAAATGCTACCAGAAGTAGCAAGAGAAAAAAGGAAAAGCTAAAATAAGAAAATTACATTTAAGGAGGGAGAAAGGAGACCCATCTAATCAGGCCTTCCTTGTATCTCACCTTGATTCTATGAGAAAGTAGAAGCATATCATTCACAAAAGCTCCTCTCCACCTATTGAAACTTGGCCTTTCCTTTCGAAAAACCTTTCCATTCCTGATGATCCAGATGTTCCAACAAGCAGTGAAGACCACTTCAGCAAAGAAAGGATGAGCAAAGTTCCTCTTAGCATTGAGCACAATCTGACACATGTCACTCCCAGCTTCCCAATCAATCTGGAGAAAGTTCTAAATCCTCTGACTGAAATTACAATTGAAGAAGAGGTGATCTCTATTTTTCCCTGGTGTGAGTGGGACAAAGCACACAATTGACTCCATCATCTATATGCCAATGCCTTCTTTCCACCATATCCTTGGTGTTGAGCCTATCCATTATTAACATCCAGGCAAAAACCTTAATCTTCATGGTACAACAACTCCCAAATCCAAGTCAATACAGGACTAAAAGTATGATTAATGAACCTGGAAACATAAAACTGTTTAGGAGTATAGGGTTTGTCAGAGCCATGCCAAGACCAAACATCCTTCAAATCAGAATTCCTCTCATGGTTCAGCATAAGAGATTTCAAAACCAAGAGTTCATTGTGAGCCTGCTCTGAAAGTGGAAGATGGAACCAAGAGATCAGATCCAGGGTAGAAAATCCATCCTTGACTGTGATCAGAGCATCTTTGACAAAAGAAAATAACCTGGGAAACCTGTGCTGCAAAGGCAAAACAGAATTTCCAAGCTGCCATTTATCCTGCCAGAAAAGAGCAGTGTCCCCTTCATTAACCTTGACCCATGTGACTTCTCTGAATTGATCCAAGAGTTTAAGGACATCCTTCCACCAAAAAGATCCACATGGTGCTGTTCCTTGTGGGACAAGTTCATGATAATATGAGTTCCAAATGAGATGAACCCAAGGAACATCAGCCTTGTTGAGGAACTTATTCACATGTTTCAATAGCAGGGCCACATTTTGAAGGCCAAGATCTAGAATACCCAGTCCTCCTTTGTTTTTGGGTCTAGAAATCAAATCCCAAGCAGCTAGAGAAGGAGCTGGTTCTTGCCTATTTTTCCTCCATAAGCACTGCCTTTGAATTCTCTGTAGTTGCTTCAAAATACCAGGGGCAATGAGCAAACTGCAAAGGAAGAAAATAGACAAGGAGGATAAAGCAGAATTCAAATACTGCAGTCTTCCTCCCTGAGCAAGGAAAGATGAACTAGCAGACATTCTTCTCTCCATACAAGTAACAAGAGGCAGCATATCAGACATTGCTGGCTTGGTAGTTCCAACAGGCAGACCAAGATATGTAAATGGCATCTTGCCCACTTGACAGCCAAAGAGGGATGCCAATCTGTGTGTTTCCTCCTGGGAAACATTTATTGGGATCATGGAACACTTATGGTAATTAACCTCCAGGCCAGTTGACTGAGAAAAAACCAGTAACATTTTCTTGAGAGTCAAGAGCTGAGCTTCATCAGCAGGTACCACAATCAAGGTGTCATCAGCATATTGCACAATTGGATAGTCCTTGTCATGGCAAGGAATAGGCAGTTTAATTTCCCCTCTGATGTGCATATCATTAACAACAGATTGCAAGAGATCTGCAGCAAGAACAAAAAGAAGGGAAGATACTGGGTCTCCCTGCCTGACACCTTTTTTACAAACAATTTTTTTCCCAGGCACCCCATTGAGCAGAACAGATGAGGTCCCAGAAGACAAAAGAGATTTCACCCAACCAATCCATTTGTCATTAAAGCCTTTGTGCCTCATGATTTGAAAGATAGCTTCATGTTCAATGGAATCAAAAGCTTTCTCAAAGTCAAGTTTGAGAATTAGAATTGGCCTTTTGGATTGGTGACATTGATGCAGATATTCCAAAGTCCACCCAATGCAATCTTGTAAGGTCCTAGACTTAATGAAACCATACTGATTTTTATGGATGCACATCATTATCAATTCCTGAAATCTATTGGCCATCATTTTGGACAAAAACTTAATGCCCATGCCAGTCAAAGAAATAGGCCTATAATCTCCAACCACTTCAGGTGAAAGTTTCTTAGGAATCAAGGTGATGAAAGACTCATTGATGTTCTCCAAGCTGGCTTTGCCATCAAAAAACTCTTGGGCTAAAGCATAAAACTCATGCTTAATAATATGCCAGCACTTCTTGAAGAAAAGGCCATTGAACCCATCTGGCCCAGGGGCTTTATCAATTGGCATATGTTTGACCACCATGTCCATTTCCTTAAAAGTAAATGGTTTTGTCAAAACCTCAAGACTAGGTACAAGTTTAAGCAGGACAGGCAGAACAATACCCATAACAATCCCTCTTGAAACTCCCATCCTTCCTTTAAAAGCACTCCAAATCATTCCTTCCATTTGAGAGTGATTAGAAATAACAGTACCATCAGGCTGCTGCAGACTAGCAATAGAGTTTCTTCTAAACCTTTCAGTAGCCATTGCATGGAAAAATTTGGTGTTCTCCTCACCCACTTTGGTGATCTAATAGTACATCTCTTCTTCCAGTACAAAAACTGAAGATGCAATAAATTTTCCAAATGCAGCTTGACAATTTTCCTGAAGTTAAATTCCTGCCTAAAAAGAGGCCTGATTTCCTCCAAGTTATCAAGCAGTAAAATGACCTTATTGCAGTTAGAGATGAGCAACTTCATTTTGGAAAAATTAGTTTTCCACCTCTTTAGATCATGCCTGAGGGATTTCAACTTATCAGCAATAATTGCAGAGGAGTGTGATTTATTAGACGGTTTGCTCCAAGATTTCTGCACACACTCCAAGAACCCTTCCATGTGCACCCAGTAATTCTCAAATCTGAAGATGTTACACTTAGGAATGGATGTTTTAATAACCACAACACAAGGCACATGGTCTGAAGCAGTTCTAGCTAGAGGCAGTGCTTCAGTAAAAGGATAAATAGAAATCCAGTTAGTGGAGGTAAAAAACCAATCCAGCTGCTCAAGCAATGGGGAATCTTGCATGTTAGACCAAGTATAAGACCTTCCTTTAAGTGGCAATTCAAGCAAACCCAAATGACCAATAATTTCATTGAAGATGAAAATTTCATTAACATCCCCCCTGGTAAATTTCTGTTTTCAGAGGACCTGATGAAATTAAAATCTCCAATGATTAACCAATTATCATCAATTGGAATATGCAAATTATATAACCAGGACACAAAGTTATCCCTGGCTTCTCCCTGACATGGCCCATAGACAGACACTAAAGACCACTGCTCCTTATTTTGTTTAGAGGTAAAACGCACCACAACAGCAAAGGATTGTATTTCCACCAACACACCAGACAAAACAGCCGAATTCCAGACCACCAGAATCCCACCAAAAGCACCCACAGATTGTGCAAAAGCAAAAGTATCAAATTGCCTAGGGCAGAAGGCCCTAATTTCCCTTATATCAAAGGATGCACATTTAGTTTCCTGGAAACAAGCAACAACACACTGGCTTTCCTCAATTTTCTGTTTAACAACACGCTTTCGAGCAGGTGCATTAAGCCCTCTCACATTCCAGCATAGCACACTCCAATTTTTGCAATTATAATCACTCATAGAAACCATATACTAAATGATAGCAAAAGAGCACTACATAGTAGTACCACAACACATAAAATCCCAACAAGCAAGAAAGTTTCAGGCTTAATTTATTACAATGCTTAACAAAGACCAAAAGACCCAGTAGCGGGGCTATCATAGGGGCATGGCCGACCCCATAGTTCCAAAGAGAACTAAACATCTCCACCAGACATGCTGTCAGCTGCAGGATTAGCCATAAGCTTATCCACTGTGAGTTGGTCATCCGGAATCTGCAGGTCTCTGCCAATGTCTTGGATCACCCTGATCGGAGTTGGCGGGGGCACATCAGAAGAAGAACCTGGACGGGGCGACTCAGCAGAGGGGGGCAATGAGTGGCTTGCAACGAGGCTTCTTCTTCTTCGGCTGCTGCTGAAGCTCCTAAAAAACAGGTTTGAAACCATCCCTTTTAACTGAGCCGCGCATGCAACGACGAACTTTAGTATCCACAATTGGCGTTGGAGCCAGGGTCTTGCGACGTTGCGCCTTCTTTTTGTCACACTAAGCAGAAAAAGAAAAGACCTCATTGGATTGATCCAGCGTAGCAGAAGGAAGAGAGGTTTGGCTCTCTTGAAGAGGTGCAGAGACACTTGAGTCCACTGGTTCAGAGACAAAGCTGTTAGAAATTGTAGGTTCAGGAAAGAGGGCGCGCAACAGGTCTGGGCTTGTTGGCAGCAAGCACATCTATCAACTGCAGATGGGAGATAGCTTGAACATCATCAAAGGCAAGAGCCCAGGTTCTTTTGGATAGAACGATCGGATGCAAATCCACCAACAGCATCTGCACAGGGACCTCATAAACAGGACAACATTTCATTAGAGACTCAAAAGTGCGCTTCCATGCCGACTCCGGTGGCAAAACTGGCCCATAAACAACCTTGACAGATGCAATGACAATGCGATCGTATTGAATAATAGGCGGCTGATATGGCACAATAGCCCAATCATTAACATCAAGAAACTGCTCAGGAGAATCCACTAGCTGAACTTCAGACTCTGACTGCTGCATTGAATTGTCGATAACAATCGACTCTTGATCCTGAGCCACAGGCTCCGGGTTAAGCTCTCCACCATGGTCGGCCTGATCATCACCCCAGTGCTCATGACCCCAATTATCTGGATCAACCTGATTGTGCATTGGAGGAGGCTTTGGGAGATTGTTGCTTGGTATGTGACTCCTCCATTGGTCCAATTAGTTTTTGTTCTAGTGCTTTATTCATTGCAATTTTTTGCTGCATAGGTGACCATGTTCTTGAGCTTGCATGTAAAATTTATGAGGTCCTAAGTAATCCTAATGCATGATATAGGCTCTAGGCACTTGTAGGAGTAGTTGCTATCAATCTTGTTTAGTTTTATTCACTTTTATTTTGAAGTTACTAAAATTTCAGAAATTTTCAGAAAATGTTAAGGAGACTTTTGAGGGGCTCTTCTAGCCAAGGCTCCCAGGAAAAACAAGCTAAAGAGAAGGAAAAAAGCCAAGTATAATCTTCCTCACATAGCGGAAGTACGTCCGTGTGAATGGCCATGCGATGATTTCTTGAAAGAAGCTGGAATTCATGAAGATTTTTATTCTTTGATCGGGAATGCAGGCCTCACCGATTTCCTCCACGACCGGATCGATCAGTATCTCTTACTCACCAATACTTTCATGCAAAACTTTTATTATTATCCTAAGAAGTCACCGCCTTCAGTATCATTTCATTTATATGATGAATTTAGGGAAATGTCTTTACGTAATTTTTGCACGGTATGTAGGATACCCTTTGAAGGAAAATTAGAGGAACCCCATCATAAAGATGTGGATGGCTTTGTTAACACTATCACTGTAGGGGATCCAAAGAAGGGTTCCGATGCGAGAATCTCTAGCATACACTTTCCTGTTTTACGCTACTTTGCCATTTTTGCTAGTAGATGCTTGATTGGTCATGGAAATAGTGGAAACTTCAATGTTCCTGATATTATCATTCTTCACCATGCCTTGTTTGGAGATAATAGTTTTAGTATGGGTGCCGTTATTGCTAAACGGCTAAGCCTCAATCATACAAAAGGCCCCATCTTTGGAGGTATCTATGCTTCACGTCTTGCTAGACATTTTGAGATACCTATTAGGCACCATGAGAAAGAGGAGACAAAATTGCCTCTTTACATTTTAGATTACAAGAGCATGGTAGCACACGAGTTTATTGTTGACAACAAAGAGAAGATGCTCTTGTATAACCTCAGATTTAATAAGAAACATAATGAGACTATTATTTTGCCTGCGCCTCTGTTGTTTGATTTGATTGCAGATAATTTTCTTGTCACGCCAGAAGCGGTGTATGCTCATCGAGGCCAAGCATCCAATCCAGAACCTAAGCCTGAGCCAGAACTTGCACTGGACCCTTATCGTGCATCATCCTACCAGTGGGACCTGGAGATGGCCAGCTAGTGGTATCCTGATTACACCTCTCAGTACACCGGGGAGAGTAGCATCGGTCCTTGGCATTAGATCGACTTAGGCCAAAAGCCTAAGCTTGGGGGAGTACGTATTTCTCACCGACTTTACATTCATGTTCACACACTATTCTAGTTGTCGGTGCTCATACTCTTTCATTGTATTATCCATGCTAGTTTAATTTTCTTTTTCTAGTTTTCTTCTTGTGTGTTTGATAAACCTTAAGAAAAACCAAAAAAAATAGTTAGTTTAATTTCCATGCTTGTAGTAGAAATTAAAATGAAAACCCAAAAAGATTTCTCGTTCTTCTTCTTACTTGTTGGGAGCTTTCCCGTGTAAATAGTTTTATTTTCTTTTCTTTCCTTTGGGGGTCGAGAGTAGAAGACCATATTGAAAATGTTTAGTGGCTCTCATATGCATAATTGTTTATTTAACTTAGAGCCCATATTACTTTTTCTTCTCTCTTGAGTTGAATGCTTGCAGATTCCAGCTTAGTCCAATGTACGTGCACTATTATTATTATACACATCGTTCAGTCGTGCAAGTGAAAGGCAATAATGACGATATATGATGGACTGATTGAGATGAGAGAAGCTGGTATGAACTCGACCCTTGTTTTTGTAAATATGATGAGTTCATCGTTCCTGATACAGCTTATTATGAAGTAAAAATATTTGCAATGACATTTAGAGATTATAGTTGCTTGTGCCATTCTTGATTAACTATGAGTTATAATGGTTTACCTTGTGTGCCAACATGCTATTAGAATGATTATGACGTGGTATGATGGGATGGTATCCTCCTTTGAATGAATTGAGTGACTCGACTTGGCACATGTTCACGCATGTAGTTGAAACAAATCAACATAGCCTTCATGATATTTATGTTCATGGTGGATTATATCCTACTCATGCTTGTACTCGGTGTGAATTAATTTTAATGCATGTTTATGACTGTTGTCGATCTCTCAGTTGGTCGCTTCCCAGTCTTTTGCTAGCCTTCACCTGTACTAAGCGGGAATACTGCTTGTGCATCCAAACTCCTTAAATCCCAAAGTTGTTCCATATGAGTCCACCATACCTTCCTATATGCGGTATTTACCTGCCATTCCAAGTAAATTTGTATGTGCCAAACTCCAAACCTTCAAATGAAATTCTGTTCTGTATGCTCGAGCAGCTCATGTTTCAACTAGGGCTGCCTATATCTTCCATGCTAGGTGGGTTATTCTCAAGAGGAGTGGACTCCGCTCCTCATTCACGAGAAAGGGCCGGTAACCGGGATGCCCAGTCCCATGATCCAAAAAGATCAAAGCAAATCAAGATAATTAAACAAAACTCCCCCAGGGCTGTTGTTAGTTGGAGGCACTCGTTGTTTCGAGCAAGCCATGTATTGATGCTTGTTGGTGGTTGGGGGAGTATAAACCTTTACCATTCTGTTTGGGAACTGCCTATAATGCATGTAGTATGGAAGATACAACCATCTCATAGTTGTTACGTTGACAGTGAAAGTATGCCGCCCAAAATTTTATTCAATCTCTATTTTAAAATCGAGCTCTGGCACCTCTGCAAATCCCTGCTTCCCTCTGCGAAGGGCCTATCTATTTACTTTTATGTTGAGTCATCACCTTCTTATTAAAAAGCACCCGCTGGAGAGCACACTATCATTTGCATTCGTTATTGTTGGTTTATATTGGGTATGACTTGACTGGATCTCTTTTACCATGAATTACAATGTTTAGTCAGTCCTTGATCTTTAAAGGTGCTCTGCAGTTATGTTTTGCGGTCTCAGAAAGGGCTAGCGAGATACCATTTTGTTATATCATGTTATGATTGTTTTGAGAAAGTGTTTTCATCCGAGTTTTATTATTATGGCTTGCTAGCTGATTATGCTATTGATATGAGTAATTGTGAGACCTAAGTGTTATTGTGAGTATGGTTAGTTCATAATATTTGCTGAAACCTGAATGCTGGCTTTGCATGTTTACAACAACAAGAGCAAACAGAGTTTGTAAAAGTTTTTCTTTATCACTTTCAGTTTATCAACTGAATTGCTTAAGGACAAGCAAAGGTTTAAGCTTGGGGGAGTTGATACGTCTCCAATGTATCTACTTTTCCAAATGCTTTTGCCCTTGTTTTGGACTCTAACTTGCATGATTTGAATGAGACTTACCCGGACTGACGCTGTTTTCAGCAGAACTACCATGATGTTGTTTTATGTGTAGAAAACAAAAGTTCTCGAAATGTCCTGAAAATCCACGGAGGCACTTTTTGGAAAATATTAAAAATACTGGCGAAAGAATCAAGACCAGGGGGCCCACACCCTGTCTACGAGGGTGGGGGCGCGCTCACCCCCTGGGCGCGCCCCTTGTCTCGTGGCCCCCCTGAGGCTTCGCCGACCTCAACTCCAACTCCATATATTCCGTCTCGCGGAGAAAAAAATCAGGGAGAAAGTTTCATTGCGTTTTACGATACGGAGCCGCCGCCAAGCCCTAATCTCTCTCGGGAGGGCCGATCTGGAGTCCGTTTGGGGCTCCGGAGAGGGGGATTCGTCGTTGTCATCATCATCAACCATCCTCCATCACCAATTTCATGATGCTCACCGCCGTGCATGAGTAATTCCATCGTAGGCTTGCTGGACGGCGATGGGTTGGATGAGATTTACCATGTAATCAAGTTAGTTTTGTTAGGGTTTGATCCCTAGTATCCACTATGTTCTGAGATTGATGTTGCTACGACTTTGCTATGCTTAATGCTTGTCACTAGGGCCCGAGTGCCATGATTTCATATCTGAACCTATTATGTTTTCATGAATATATGTGTGTTCTTGATCCTATCTTGCAAGTCTATAGTCACCTATTATATGTTATGATCCGACAACCCCGAAGTGACAATAATCGGGATACTTCTCCGTGATGACCGTAGTTTGAGGAGTTCATGTATTCACTGAGGGAGTCCTGGATTAGGGGGTGTCCGGATGGCCGGACTATCACCGTTGGCCGGACTCCTAGACTATGAAGATACAAGATTGAAGACTCCGTCCCGTGTCCGGATGGGACTTTCCTTGGTGTGGAAGGCAAGCTTGGCAATACGGATATGTAGATCTCCTACCATTGTAACCGACTCTGTGTAACCCTAGCCCTCTCCGGTGTCTATATAAACCGGAGGGTTTTAGTCCGTAGGACGAACAACAATCATACCATAGGCTAGCTTCTACGGTTTAGCCTCTTTGATCTCGTGGTAGATCTACTCTTGTACTACCCATATCATCAATATTAATCAAGCAGGAGTAGGGTTTTACCTCCATCTAGAGGGCCCGAACCTGGGTAAAAACATCGTGTCCCTTGTCTCCTGTTACCATCCGCCTAGACGCACAGTTTGGGACCCCCTACCCGAGATCCGCCGGTTTTGACACCGACATTGGTGCTTTCATTGAGAGTTCCTCTGTGTCGTCACCTTTAGGCCCGATGGCTCCTTCGATCATCAACAACGACGCGGTCCAGGGTGAGACTTTTCTCCCCAGACAGATCTTCGTATTCGGCGGCTTTGCACTGCGGGCCAACTCGCTTGGCCATCTGGAGTAGATTGAAAGCTACGCCCCTAGCCATCAGGTCAGATTTGGAAATTTGAACTATACGACTGACGTCCGCGGAGACTTGATCTTCGACGGGTTCGAGCCACAGCCAAGCGCGCCGCACTGTCATGATGAGCATGATCTAGCTCTGCTGCCGGACAGTGCCCTGGAGGCCGCACAAGTGTCCGCTCCGACCCTTAGCTCGGAGCCGACTGCACCGATCGAGGACGGGTGGCTGGACACCGCCTCGGGGGCTGCTACCTCTATGGCGATAGAGCCGAATACCAACCATGTCCTTTGTGAAGCTCATGACTCCAAGGTGCCGGACTCCCCTCCGGACTCCGAACCTTCCGCGCCCCTACCAATCGAATCCGATTGGGCGCCGATCATGGAGTTCACCGCTGCGGACATCTTTCAGCACTCGCCCTTTGGCGACATCCTGAATTCACTAAAGTCTCTCTCTTTATCAGGAGAGCCCTGGGCGGACTATGGTCAGGTAGGTTGGGATGCGGACGACGAAGAAATTCAATGCCCACCCACCACCCACTTTGTAGCCACTGTCGATGATTTAACCGACATGCTCGACTTCGACTCCGAAGACATCGACGGTATGCACGACGATGCAGGAGACAACCAAGAACTAGCACCTAAAGGGCACTGGAAGGCCACCTCGTCATACGACATATACATGGTGGACATCCCAAAGGATGGGAATGGCGATGGAACAACGGAGGACGACCCCTCCAAGAAACAGCCTAAGCGCCGGCGTCAGCGGCGCCGCTCTAAATCCCACCACAGCAAAAATGGAGATTCCGGCACCGGAGACAATAACACCCCGGACAGTGCCGAAAACAACCCCCTCCAGCAGGATTCAGCGCAGGAGGATGGAGAAGCCAGCCCTCATGAGAGAGCGACAGACGGAGAGTTTGAGGACGATAATTATATGCCTCCCTCCAAAGACGAGGCAAGCCTCGACGACGACGAATTTGTCGTGCCTGAGGATCCCGTCGAACAAGAGCGTTTTAAACGCAGGCTTATGGCCACGGCAAGCAGCCTCAAGAAAAAGCAGCAACAGCTTAGAGCTGACCAAGACTTGCTAGCCGACAGATGGACTGAAGTCCTTGCGGCCGAAGAGTATGAACTCGAACGCCCCTCCAAGAGCTACCCAAAACATAGGCTGCTACCCCGATTAGAGGAGGAAGCACCCAAACCTACATCACGGGCGCATGACGCGGCCGACCGGCCACCTCGTGGCCGCGACAGAGAGGCCTCTAGGCCCTCCGCTAAAGCCGCACCCCGGGTCGCTCGAAAAGTACAAAGCCACGGGGGAGTGCGCCAGACTTGCAAGACATATTGGAGGACAAGGCAAGACAAATAAGATTGATCTACGGATCGCGTGGGCGCCCCACGATACGTGATGACAACCGTCACGCCGGATACAGCAATTCTGGTTGGGCCGAACACAGTAGACAAAGCTCATTTGAGCTATGTCGTGATATAGCCCAATACAGAGGCGCCGCACACCCACTATGCTTCACAGACGAAGTAATGGATCATCAAATCCCCGATGGTCTCAAACCCGTAAACATTGAATCATACGATGGCACAACAGATCCTGCGGTTTGGATCGAGGACTATCTCCTTCACATCCACATGGCCCGCGGTGATGATCTACACGCCATCAAATATCTCCCACTCAAGCTTAAAGGACCAGCTCAGCATTGGCTCAACAGCTTGCCAGCAGAATCAATTGGTTGTTGGGAAGACCTGGAAGCCGCATTCCTTGATAACTTCCAGGGCACATATGTGCGACAACTAGACGTTGATGACCTAAGCCACATAATTCAGCAGCCAGATGAATCGGCCAGACAATTCTGGACACGGTTCTTAACCAAGAAAAATCAAATCGTCGACTGTCCGGATGCAGAGGCCCTTGCAGCCTTCAAACATAACATCCGCGACGAGTGGCTTGCCCGTCACCTAGGACAGAAAAAGCCGAAACCATGGCAGCCCTCACATCACTCATGACTCGCTTCTGCGTGGGAGGGGACAGCTGGCTAGCTCGCAGTAACAACATGACCAAGAGCCCTGGTAATTCGGATACCAAGGACACCAACGGCAGGTCGCGTCGCAACAAGCACAAGCGTCGCATTAATGGCGACAATACTGAGGATACGGCAGTCAATGCCGGATTCATAGGCTCTAAACCCGGTCAGCGGAAAAACCCATTCAAAAGAAATACTCAGGGCCCGTCCAATTTGGACCGAATACTCGATCGCTCGTGCCAGATACACGGCACCCCCGAAAAGCTAGCCAATCACACCAACAGGGATAGTTGGGTGTTCAAGCAGGCAAGCAAGTTAACTGCCGAAAACAATGACAAGGGGCTGCATAGCGATTACGAGGATGAGACCCGGCCGCCGAACAATAGAGGACAGAAGGGTTTCCCCCCACAAGTGCGGACAGTGAACATGATATACGCAACCCACATACCCAAAAGGGAGCGGAAGCGTGCACTCAGGGACGTATATGCGATGGATCCAATCGCCCCAAAGTTCAATCCGTGGTCCTCCTACCCGATCACTTTTGATCGAAGGGACCACCCCGCTAGCATCCGCCATGGAGGATTTGCCGCATTGGTTCTAGACCCAATCGCCGACGGATTTCACCTCACTAGAGTCCTGATGGACGGCGGCAGCAGCCTGAACCTGCTTTATCAGGATACAGTGCGCAAGATGGGCGTAGAGGCCAACTGTATAGGCTCAGTTACACTTGAAGTGGTCTTCGGATCCCCGGATAACTTCTGAAGCGAGGAGTTAATCTTCGACATAGTCCCGTTCCGCAGCGGCTATCATGCACTGCTCGGACGAACTGCATTTGCAAAGTTCAATGCGGTTCCGCACTACGCATACCTCAATCTCAAGATGCCAGGCCCTCGAGGAGTCATTACGGTCAACGGAAACACCGAATGCTCTCTCCGAATGGAGGATCATACAGCGGCTCTCACGGCGGAAGTACAAAGCAGCCTCTTAAGGCAATTCTCGAGTCCGGCTGTTAAGCGGCCGGACACCGTCAAGCACGCCCGGAGTAACCTACAACAAGACCGCCTAGCACGTTCCGAGCATGCGTAGCAATACGCCCCAACCCCAGCCCTCGCGAAATCGCGAGACCAGTACCATGCGTACATAACTACGCTCTGGAGATACCATGGGCATAGGGGTAGGGGCACGACCACGGCATGCCCGTAGAGCGGCTCAACCGCACCAGGGGCTCCCAATTGTGTCATTCTTTTTTCTTGTTCTCAGGACTCCGTTTTCCAGAAGCCCTGTCCGGCAGTAGAATTGTCGAACTCACGATGCAACAGCCAGGGAAGCAGAAAAGCTACGACGAGTGTCCAAGTGGTCTCTATTACGAGCAGTATACCTGTTTTACATACCATCCCGCAGCCTACCCCTGGAGGGGGACATGTTAAAATAGTCCCATCCCTTGCTTATCGCACTGTTTGTATCGTTCTGCTTTCATTGCAGTACTTTTTGAATAAACAATGCATCGCTTTTTGCCTATTATTGCATTCCTTTTTCTATCTATATATGTTCACTTATGACATGTTGCATCCATACGCTTTGGTACGGCCAAATACACCAGGGGCTTAAGTACCCCAAAATATGGTGTGATAAGTTCGAACACTTTAACAAGTGCGGCACCCCGAACTTATAGCATTATATGCATCGGCTCCGAATCATGTCTTGGGTCAATAGTTGGGTTTGCCCGGCTCCCATGTTTTGGTACCTTACGTTCCGTTATATTGGCTAAGGTAGCACTGGGAGAACCACTGCGATTGTGCCCCAGTTGAGCTGGGTTGAGCACCTCAGTGGAGAAAGCTAAAACTGACCGTCATGATAGGGCGAGAGCCGGTCGCTGTTCGAGAGGTTCTTCGAGTCCCTAAAGACTTATGCCGCTTAGAGTGAGGAGTCGGCCTTGTCTGGCCCAGGCGTGGATAGCGCCCCAAATTCGGTCTTCCGAACACTAGGGGCTTGAAATTTAAAATTATAGAATTCTATGGCTAAGTGGGAGTGTTCAAGCATTATAAGTCCGGTTGCCTCGTTCGTTGTGTTGAGCGCCTCCCTCGAATGACCCAAAAATGGGAACAAGAGTGCTCAAGTTTATCCCGAACACCCCAACACTCGTGGCATGGGGGCTGAAGCCAATGACTTGCCATCTCTCAAATTTGATAAACGGCCGCACAGAAGGTAATATTTTAAATTAACAAGCGTTGCTTAGCGCATATGAACAAAGTTTTCAGCGTACAGGATAACAAATGCGAGTCTACTAAAAAATTACATCTTTGGAGCACTCACCCGCTATAAGGCGGGCACCCTTCAGGACACCCTTATAGTACATCTCGGGCGTGCGATACTCCTTGCTCGGCGGTGGCGCGTCCGTCACAAGCTTCTCGGCGTCCATCTTGCCCCAGTGCACTTTAGCGCGGGCAAGGGCCCGACGGGCACCTTCAATGCAGACGGAACACTTGATGACTTCAATCCATGGATAGGCGTCCACCAGCCGCCGCACCAGACGGAAGTAGATCCCAGGCATGGCTTCTTTAGGCCACAGCCGAACTATGAGGCCCTTCATGGCCTGTTTGGCCACCTTGTGGAGCTCGACCAGCTGCTTCAGCTGGTCGCTCAGGGGCACCGGATGTCCGGCCTCAGCATATTGAGACCAGAACACCTTTTCCGTCGAGCTCCCCTCGGCTCGGTAGAACGCGGTAGCATCGGACACACTACGGGGCAGATCTGTGGACACTCCTGGAGAGCTCCGAATTCGGGTAAGTAACAGATAATTCACTTTTACATGCTTGCTTTGCATGAAGAATGCCTTACCCGCTGCTATATTTTTTATCGCCTCAATCTCCCGGAGGGCCTTCTGGGCTTCGGCCTTAGCGGCTTTTGCACTGTCAAGAGCCAAGGCAAGCTCGGACTCTTGAGACTTCGAGTCACGCTCCAAACTCTCGTGTTTTTCCATGAAAGCCTGGAGCTCTTGCCGCACCTCCGCCACCCGCGCCTCCTGCTTCTCTCGCTCGGTGCGCTCCGCGGCCGCACTTTTTTCGTCCTTGGACACTACCTCCTTCAGGGTCGCCACCTCGTTCGTGGCCCCTGCAATACTCACATTATTCCTGTCATTTTTTGCAACCAAATCCTTTCTATAAGGTATTACTTTAATAAGGTATTACTTACCTTCCTTGTCCTCGAGCTGCTTCTTGGCACGGCCGAGCTTGTTCTCGGACCGCTCGAGGCTCTGCTTCAATACATTGACCTCCGCAGTCAGTGTGGCAGAGGTCAGCAGCACAGTCTGCATTCCCATATTGACATGCTTATGTTAGACTCCTGCGTATATCTTTTTAGATCCTTAGTTCGGCTTTTCTTTCCGAACACCAAACTGAGCATCAGGGGCTACTGTCTATGCGGTACTATTTTTACATATCTTAATTACATACCTCAAAGGCTGTTAGAAGGCTGGTACAAGCTTCAGTCAGCCCGCTCTTGGCGGACTGAACTTTCTGGATCACCGCACTCATAACAGTGCGGTGCTCCTCATTGATGGAGGCGCCATTGAGCGCCTCCAGCAAATTATCCGGTGCCTCCGGTTGGACGAAGGTCACCGGTGTCGCATTCTCGCCCTTCTGATGAAGGGGCCGCCCGCCGGACTCCGGAACCACTAAAGGTTCCGGTGGGGAGTCCGGCCCAGGACCGAACTCAGAACCCTTTGGGGGTTGATCCCCCTCGTGCCCAAAGTCCGGGAGGTTGAATTGCGGCACCTCCAGGACCTCTTCCTCCTCCTCCTGGTCGGTCCCCTTTTGGGACCCCACCTCGGCGTCATCAGCAGCGCGAGGAGTGGAGGCGGCCGGAAGTGAAGTACTATTCACATCCGACGAATCCAGGGAGCCGCTCGACGAAGCGGGGAGATCGTCCTTGGGCGGGCTACATGGTTGTATTCAGCGTTAGAAGACACTACGCGACAAAGGAAAAATCATGAGTTATTCTGGAATCCGGACACTTACGATCTCGCTAGGGGCTTGGCCCTCGAGGGCCAATCCTCTTCGCCGTCGTCGGCGTTGGTGGAAAATTCTGGAGGAAGGGTCCTTCCCTTCTTGGACCCTCCGGCCTCCCCAGTTGGGGAGGCCTTCCTTTTCTTCTCTCCCCCCACTGGGGGAGAAGCCTCTTTTTCCTCCTCCTCGTCTTCGCGGGAGGAGTCCGCCTCGGAGTCATCGGACGATGAGTCCGATAACACCTGATGCTGGGAACTCTTTCGGGTTCTCGTGGACTTCTTCATGGCCTTCTTGTCCGGCACCACGTGAGGTGCCGGAACCAGCAGCCCTGTCAATCGGGCGTCTGTTGAGTCTTCTGGTAAGGGAGCCGGACAGTTAACCTGCCCGGACTTCTTCTGCCAGGCCTGTCAAAGGTAAGGGAGTTTAGATCCCGCATAGAGTCAAACTATGAAAAACAAGTGTCTCGTGAAGGGTAAAATAGCTTACCTCGCTGGCTTGACGCTACGAGCTGAATCCGCGATCTTCGGTAGCGGATGCGGGAGCCTCGGCGCCCTTGAACAGCACCTTCCAGGCGTCTTCGTACGTAGTGTTGAAGAGCCTGCTCAAGGTCTGGTGCTGTGTCGGATCAAACTCCCACAAGTTGAAAGCCCGTTGTTGGCACGGGAGGATCCGGCGGATGATCATGACCTGGACTGCGTTGACGAGCTTGATCTTCTTATTCACAAGGTTTTGGACGCAGGTTTGGAGTCCGGTCAGCTCTTCCAAATCACCCCATGTCAGGCCCTTCTCTTTCCAGGAGGTGAGCCATGTGGGGATGCCAGATCTGAATTCGGGGGCCGCTGCCCATTCAGGGTCACGCGGCTCGGTGATGTAGAACCACCCCGATTGCCACCCTTTGATGGTTTCCACAAAGGCGCCCTCGAGCCATATGATGTTGGGCATCTTGCCCACCATGGCGCCTCCGCACTCCGCCTGCTGGCCGCCCACTACCTTCGGCTTGACATTGAAGGTCTTCAGCCATAAGCCTGTCACATCCCTAGCTTCTGGTGCTGCCTAGTGTTTGCATCATGTTTAAATTTTTGAAACTTGAACTGAGGAAATTTGGAAGCCTCAAAAACTTAAATAAAAGAAGGGAAAAAACCCTAAAATCTCATTCATTGTTCCAAAATGCTCTTCTTAAATGTTTGATAATTTTTGGCAAGGGTTCTGGTCCCAACCAAAATATTGAACATTTTTAAGGACTTAATCTTGGGACTTTGAATTTAAATCATTAGCTATTTGAATTTGAATTATATTCATATAAATAGAATATAATTTCAAATACCCCTGAAATATTTTATGAGCTTTTGGAAAAGTCCATCTAGCAAAATAAAAATATTCAGAGGAGTTTTGGCATTGTTTGAATTATTTTAAATTCAAAACAGTGGCAAAACAAATTTAAAAAAAATAAAACAAACAGAAAATAAAACAGAGCACTTACCTGGCGCTCACCTGTCGCAGCCCAGCTGGCCAGCCCATCTGGCCGGCCCAGCCCAGCGCCCCCCCTTGTCATCTTCCTCCTCTGCCAGGAGGACGAACAGGTGCGTGGCGGGCGCCGACGCTGCCCCGGCCACCTCCTGCTTCCCCGGCCACCTCCTGCTTCCCCGGCCCCTCCTAGACGACGCCACGGAGCGCCACGCAGCCCCTGGCTCTCTCTCACTCTCCTCGCTCCTTCCCCCCTCCTCTGTTTCTCGCACGCAGCCACCGAGCGGAGCCCGTCGCCGCCGTTCGCCATAGCCGCGGCCACTGGCCACCCCACGCAATCCTGACGCGCCCAGAAGCTCTGCCATGTTGTCTTCTTCATCCTCGATGAGCCACGCAAGCCGGGAGGGCCTGGAACGTCGCCATCGCCGTCGTCTTCCACCTCGGGCTCCGACCACCGCCGCCGTCGATTCGCCGCACGCAGGACGTCCCCGAGCACACTGGCCTGCTCTGCGAGTCCGCCGTGAGCCCCTCTTCCTTTCCCCTCACCTCTCTCTCTCGCGCGTGCCCTGTAGCCGCTGCCCCGCGAGCGCCCGAAGCCGCCGTCCGCCATGGCCGGCGAGCTCCGTGCCCCCGAGCACCTCCGCCTCGCGTAGTAGCTCCGACGTGCTCCTGCTGCCCCGTAGCTACCGCCTGTGCTCTCCGTTCGCTCGAATGCGAGCTGCAGCCCCTCGCCCGCGCTATCCCGAACTCCGGCCGCCGCGGAAGCGGACACCGCCATCGATTTAGGTCGTCTCCGGCGACCCCTCTAGCACCAGCCGGCGCGGACAAGGCCCAGGGTTCCAACGGTGCCATCCGCGCCTGAACCGTGGCCCGTGCTGCGTTTCCGGATCGCGCCGCCGTCTCGGGCCTCGCCGGCGTCACGTCGCCGGTGGGTTTGACCCCCGCTGACCGTTGACTAGTGGGCCCAGGTTGACCCTTGGGTCCATGACAGGTGGGGCCCGCCCTGCTAACTAATCCAGGATTAGCGCTAACTAAATTTAGTTAGATTAACTAACTACTGACAGAAGGGACCCACTGGACAGTTTGACCCAGACCGTGCCTCGTTGACTTGCTGACATCATGATGATGTCAGGCTGACGCAGTAAACCCTTTTCTGGATTTTAAATAAATCTAAACGATTTATTTATTTCAGAAAATAGCTAAAACTGCAATAAATCATAGAAATTCAACCGTAACTCAGAATGAAATAATTTATATATGAAAAATGATCAAAAAAATCCAATCTATCCATCTGTACTGGTTTCATGCATGTTAGAACAACTTATAGGTGCTGTTTAGCACAAATCATATTAATGGCATTTAAATATCCACATATGGAGTTTGAGTTTGAATCTTGGATTCAAACCAACTTCATTTAATCTGGTTTTAGTTGCATTAGCACAAACCACAGCATATTGCCATGTCACATTCATGCATCATATTGTGCATTGCATTGATTGTGTTTTTCCTCAGTTGCCGATGATCGCCCCCTCTCGATAGGCGTGATACCGATGATGTGATCGATGACACCGATGAAGAGCTATATTATCTTCAGAAGTGCCAGGCAAGCAAAACCTCCTTGTTCATTCCGATACAATCCCACTCTCTCGCTCCTGCTCTCTTTACTGCATTAGGACAACACCGATTCAACTGTTACATGCTGCGGTAGCTGAACCCCTTTATCCTCTGCATGACCTGTCATTGCCACAGTAAATAGATGAAACCCACTAGCATGAGTAGGAGTTGTTTGAGCCCTGATGTGCCTACTCATTCATGCTTGTTTGTCATGCCTGCTACTGCTTAGAGTTGAGTCAGGTCTGATTCATCGGGAATGAATCAGAGGTGTGTGAACATGTCCTACTATGTGTGAACTAAGTGTGTGAACACGATTTGGTAAAGGTAGCGGTGAGAGGCCATGTAGGAGTACATGGTGGGTTGTCTCATTGCAGCCATCTTCAGGAACTGAGTTCTGTGTTTGTGATCCATGACCAGTTACTACCACACATTGGGTTCCGGTAACTCGACCCCTCTCGACTTATTAATCAACATGATCTCTGTCCAGGAGTTGCAACTAGTTTCTGGTGTTTGTAGGTAGTGTTAGTAGTCTACCAAGTGGCACCCGGTACAGGTGGGCTTGGGACAGACTAGGCACAGTGGCACGGTGTACCAAGCGTAGATCCACCCGTCGAGGTGGGCTTGGGAACCCTGCACACATCGTTTGGGGCCGTGAGCGACACCCCGGCCGGATCTCCTTGCGGATGGAACCCGAATAGGCGATAAACCTGGACTAGAGACTTGTTCGGTTAGTCAGGTCGTGGCCGACTCCCTCGCCCGGCTTCCGCTTGAAGGTTGCCGAGGTACATGACGTGTACAGGGCGATAAGTGGCGAGAGCGTGTGTGAAGAAGTACACCCCTGCAGGGTTATCATTATCTATTCGAATAGCCGGATTCCTCGGATATGGAAACTTGGACCCCTTGCATAGTTCATAGACAAGTGAAAGTGGATACTCTAAAATACGCAAGATAAGCGTGAGTGCTATGGATGGCGTTCTCGTAGGGAGACGGGAGCGGATCCATAGTGGTGTATTGATATGGTGAATATGTGGACTCGTGTGCGCCACCTCAAAAGAGTTACTTGCAGTCGTAGTTCAGGTTAGCCACCGAGTCAAAGCTGGCTTGCTGCAGTTAAACTCCACCACCCCCTTTGTTGATAATGATGCATATGTAGATAGTTCTGATGTAAGTCTTGCTGGGTACATTTGTACTCACGTTTGCCTATTTTATGTTTTTGCAGAGAGACTTCGGTCTCGCTAGTAGTTCCGCGTGGAGTTCGACGTTTAGCTTGTTACCTCAGCTACGATCTTGTGCCCTCGGCAGGATCTGGTAGATAGTCAGGCTTCTCAGCCTTTTTCATTTCTAGATGTCTGTACTCAGACATGTTAAGCTTCCGCATGTGCTTTGACTTGTATGCTCTGATTGTTGGGTCATGAGACCCATGTTTGTAATATCTCGCTCCTCGGAGCCTATTGAATAAATACTTGAGTCGTAGAGTCATGTTGTGATGCCATGTTGTATTTGCACATATCGAGCATATTGTGTGTATGTTATTGAAATGCTTGGTATGTGTGGGATCTGACTATCTAGTTGTTTATTCTTAGTAGCCTCTCTTACCGGGAAATGTCTCCTAGTGTTTCCACCGAGCCATGGTAGCTTGCTACTGCTCCGGAACACTTAGGCTGGCCGGCATGTGTCCTTCTTCGTTCCTGTGTCTGTCCCTTCGGGGAAATGTCACGCGATGAATACAGGAGTCCTGTTAGCCTGCTACAGCCCGGTTCACCGAAGTCCTGCTAGCCCAGTGCTACAGCCTGGATTCACTCGTTGAAGACCGACACATTCAATGTTGGGTCATGGATGCCTGTCCCTGTAAGTTTGTGCCACTTTGGGTTTACGACTAGCCATGTCAGCCCGGGCTCCTTATCATATGGATGCTAGCGACACTATCATATACGTGTGCCAAAAGACGCAAACGGTCCCGGGCAAAGGTAAGGCGACACCCGTGGGAATACCGTGCGTGAGGCCGCAAAGTGATATGAGGTGTTACATGCTAGATCGATGTGGCATTGAGTCGGGGTCCTGAGAAAGCCAAAGTGGGGTTTGATGCGGAGGAAGGCCTCGCACACAACAATAAACGCTGAGATGTTGAGGATGAAATTCGGGGCCAGATCGTGGAAATCCAGGCCGTAGTAGAACATGAGCCCCCGGACAAATGGGTGGAGTGGGAAGCCCAGTCCGCGGAGGAAATGGGGAAGGAACACCACCCTCTCATGGGGCCTGGGGGTGGGGACGAGCTGCCCCTCGTCTGGAAGCCGGTGCGCAATGTCGTTGTGCAGGCATCCGGCTTTCCTCAACTTTTTGATGTGCCCCTCCACGACGGAGGAGGCCATCCACTTGCCTCCCACTCCGGACATGGCTAGGGAAGGTTGAGGCGAGATGTGCGGACTTGGACGCTGGAGCTCGAGTACACGGAAATGGATAGGCAAAGGAGGAAGCAGGCGTAGGTAAAAAGGTGGATCCTTATCCCCTTATATGGACGAACGAAACTATGCGTCCCCACCAGCCTGGTAAAACTCGCTTATCTCCCAAGCGCCGTAATCAATGGCGCGGTTGGGCTACCCACGCCCATATTGATGAGAATCCCGGAATAAGGGGACACGATCTCTGCTTTGACAAGACATGCCAAGGAAACCGCTTCGCTAAACGCGCTCAGGTGGAACAGTAAAAATGATTCGAATAAAGGTCTGGCCATGGTGTGATGTCACGCCACGGAATACGTCAGTGGATTGAACTTGTGTAAATGGTATTCTCTCTACGGTGGTATGTGGAACTTATTTTGCAGAGCCGGACACTATCCTTGTGTTCAAAATCTTCTATGAAGTATTCGGAGGAGGAACCCGCCTTGCAATGCCGAAGACAATATGCACGCCGGACTCGTCGTCATTGAAGCCTGGTTCAGGGGCTACTGAGGGAGTCCTGGATTAGGGGGTGTCCGGATGGCCGGACTATCACCGTTGGCTGGACTCCTAGACTATGAAGATACAAGATTGAAGACTCCGTCCCGTGTCCGGATGGGACTTTCCTTGGCGTGGAAGGCAAGCTTGGCAATACGGATATGTAGATCTCCTACCATTGTAACCGACTCTGTGTAACCCTAGCCCTCTCCGGTGTCCAGAGGGTTTTAGTCCGTAGGACAAACAACAATCATACCATAGGCTAGCTTCTAGGGTTTAGCCTCTTTGATCTCGTGGTAGATCTACTCTTGTACTACCCATATCATCAATATTAATCAAGCAGGAGTAGCGTTTTACCTCCATCGAGAGGGCCCGAACCTGGGTAAAAACATCGTGTCCCTTGTCTCCTGTTACCATCCGCCTAGACGCACAGTTCAGGACCCCCTACCCGAGATCCGCCGGTTTAGACACCGACATTCACTATTTGTTAATGCTTTGTTCTGGTTCTCTATTAAAAGGAGGCCTTAATATCCCTTAGTTTCCGTAAGGACCCCGCTGCCACAGGAGGGTAGGACAAAAGATGTCATGCAAGTTCTTTTCCATAAGCACGTATGACTATATTTGGAATACATGCCTACATTACATTGATGAACTGGAGCTAGTTTTGTGTCACCCTATGTTATAGCTATTACATGAGGAATCGCATCCGACATAATTATCCATCACTGATCCATTGCCTATGAGCTTTTCACATCTTGTGTTTCACTTATTTACTTCTCCGTTGCTATTGTTACAATCACTACAAAACCCAAAAATATTACTTTTGCTACTGTTACCTTTATTATCATACTACTTTGCTACTAAATACCTTGCTGCAGATATTAAGTTATCCAGGTGTGGTTGAATTGACAACTCAACTGCTAATACTCAATAATATTCTTTGGCTCTCCTTGTGTCGAATCAATAAATTTGGGTTGAATACTTTGCCCTCGGAAGCTGTTGCGATCCCCTACACTTGTGGGTTATCAAACGTCATGGGCCATATGAGATGTTCCAGGAGTTTAAGTTAATATTTCAAGCAAATACCCGAGTTGAGAGATATGAAGTCTCCAACAAGTTCTATAGCTAAAAGATGGAGGAGAATTGCTCAACTAGTGAGCATGTGCTCAGATTGTCTGGGTACTACAATCACTTGAATCAAGTGGGAGTTAATCTTCCAGATAAAATAGTGATTGACAGAGTTCTCTAGTCACCATCACCAAGTTAGTAGAACTTTGTGATGAACTATAGTATGAAAAGGATGATGAAAAAATTCCCGAGCTCTTCGCGATATTGAAATCAACGAAGGTAGAAATCAAGAAAGAGCATCAAGTGTTGATGATTGACAAGAACAATAGTTTCAAGAAAAGGGCAAAGGGAAAGAAAGGGAACTTCAAGTAGAATGACAAGCAAGTTGTCACTCCCGCGAAGAAGCCCAAAGCTGGACCAAAGCCTGAAACTGAGCGCTTACACTGCAAAGGAAATGGTCACTGGAAACGGAAATGCCATGAATATTTGGTGGATAAGAAGGATGGCAAAGTGAACAAGGGTATATTTGATATACAGGTTATTGATGTGTGCCTTACTAGTGTTTATAGTAGCCCCTGGGTATTTGATACTTGTTCGGTTGCTAAGATTAGTAACTCAAAATAGGAGTTACATAATAAACAGAGACTAGTTGAGGGGAAGTGACGATGAGTGTTGGAAGTAGTTCCAAGATTGATATGATCATCATCACACACTCCCTATACTTTTGGAATTAGTGTTAAACCTAAATAAATGTTATTTGGCATTTGCGTTGAGCATGAATATGATTTGATCATGTTTATTGCAATACGGTTATTCATTTAAAGTTAGAGAATAATTGTTGTTCTGTTTACATGAATAAAACCTTCAATGGTCATACACCCAATGAAAATAGTTTGTTGGATCTCGATCGTAGTGATACACATATTCATAATATTGATGCCAAAAGATTCAAAGTTAATAATGATAGTGCAACTTATTTGTGGCACTCCCGTTTGGGTCATATCAGTGTAAAGCGCATGAAGAAACTCCATAAAGATGGATTTTCGGAATCACTTGGTTATGAGTCATTTGATGCTTGCGAACCGTGCCTTTTGGGCAAGATGACTAAAACTCCGTTCTCTAGAACAATGGAACGATCTACTGACTTGTTGGAAATAATACATACTGATGTATGCAGACCAATGAGTACTAAGGCTCGTGGCGGGTATCGTTATTTTCTAACCTTCACAGATGATTTGAGCAGATATGGGTATATCTACTTGATGAAACATAAGTCTGAAATAGTTGAAAGGTTCAAAGAATTTTAGAGTGAAGTGGAAAATCATCGTAACAATAAAATAAAGTTTCTGTAATCTGATCATAGAGATGAATATTTGAGTTACGAGTTGTCCTTCAATTAAAATAATGTGGAATAGTTTCACAAACTCATGCCACCTGGAACACCACAGCGTAACGGTGTGTCCGAACGTCATAACCGCACTTTATTTGATATGGTGCGATCAATGATGTCTCTTACCGATTTACCAATATAGTTTTGGGGTTATGCATTAGAGATAGCTGCATTCACGTTAAATAGGGCACCATCTAAATCCATTGAGATGACACCGTATGAACTATGGTTTAGTAATAAACCTAAGATGTCGTTTCTTAAATTTTGGAGTTGCGATGCTTATGTGAAAAAGTTTCAACCTGATAAGCTCGAACCCAAATCGGAGAAATGTCTCTTCATAGGATACCCAAAGGAAACTGTTGGGTACACCTTCTATCACATATCCAAAGGCAAGACATCTGTTGCCAAGAATGGATCCTTTCTAGAGAAGAAGTTTCTCTCGAAAGAAGTGAATGGGAGAAAAGTAGAATTTGATGAGGTAATAGTACCTTCTCCCAAATTGGAAAATAGTTCATCACTGAAATCAGTTCCAGTGATTCCTACACCAATTAGTGAGGAAGCTAATGATGATGATCATGAAACTTCAGATCAAGTTACTACAGAACCTTGTAGGTCTTCCAGAGTACGGTCCGCACCAGAGTGGTACAATAATCCTATTCTGAAAGTCATGTTACTAGACCATGATAAACCTACGAACTATGAGGAAGCGATGATGAGCCCAGATTCCGCGAAATGGCTGGAGGCCATGAAATCTGAGATAGGATCCATGTATGAGAACAAAGTGTGGACTTTAGTGGACTTGCCCGATGATCGGCAAGCCATAGAAAATAAATGGATCTTCAAGAGGAAGTGATACGTCTCCAACGTATCTATAATTTATGAAGTATTCATGCTATTATATTATCCATCTATGATGTTTTATATGCATTTATATGTCATTTTATATGATTTTTGGGACTAACCTATTAACCTAGAGCCCAGTGCCAGTTTCTGTTTTCTCCTTATTTTTGTGTTTTACAAAAAAGGGATACCAAACGGAGTCCAATTGACGTGCCAATTTTTGAGGATTTTTTATGGACCAAAAGAAGACCACGGAGCATCGGAGTTGGGCCAGAAGAGTCCCGGGCTGCCCACGAGAGAGGGGGCCGCGCCCCCCCTAGGGCGCTCCCCCCTATCTCGTGGACAGCCCGGAGACCTTCCTCACATGAAACCAACGCCAAAAATTCCTATAAATACAGAAACCTTCGGGAATTAACCTAGATCGGAAGTTCCGCCGCCGCAAGCCTCTGTAGCCACGAGAAATCAATCTAGGCCCTCTCTGGCACCCTGCCGGAGGGGGCCATCATCACCGGAGGCCATGGAGGAGGATCTCGGAGGGGCATCATCGCCATGAAGGCCAAGGACCAGAGGGGGAAAGCCATGGAGGAGGAAGCACAAGGAGGAGAACCTCTCCTCCTCTCTCTTGGTGGCACCGGAGTGCCATCAAGAGGGGAATCATCGCCGCGGTGATCATCTTCATCAACATCACCATCATCATCACTATCCTCACCTCTTTTACACGGTCCACTCTCCCGCACCCCGCTGTAATCCCTACTTGAACATGGTGCTTTATGCCACATATTATGATCCAATGATGTGTTGCCATCTTATGATGTTTTGAGTAGATATCTTTTGTCCTTGAGTTGATTGATGATCTAGATTGGTACGAGTTGTATGTTTTATTATTGGTGCTGTCTTATGGTGCCCTCCGTGTCACGCAAGTGTGAGGGATTCCCGCTGTAGGGTGTTGCAATACGTGCATGATTCGCTTATAGTGGGTTGCTAGAGTGACAGAAGCTTAAACCCGAGTAAGGAGGTTGTTGCGTATGGGATAAAAGGGGACTTGATGCTTTAATGCTATGGTTGGGTTTTACCTTAATGAATCTTTAGTACTTGCGGATGCTTGCTAGAGTTCCAATCATAAGAGCATATGATCCAAGTAGGAAAAATATGTTAGTTTATGCCTCTCCCTCATATGAAATTGCAATGACGACTATCGATCTTGTTAACAATTGCTTAGGACAAATCCGCACACCGATCCACCATTATTCCATACTCGCTACTTATATTATTTAGTATTATATTATAACTTTATGATAGCAGCACCTACTTTTATATTTTAGCTCTCTGATATCATACAAAGTTATCCTCTTTATACCCACAACACAGTTTTATTTCTTGTTTCTAGTTGGAAGCAAACGTTTGGTGCACGTAGAGTCGTATCAGTGGCAGATAGGGCTTGAGAGAATATTGATCTTACCTTTAGCTCCTTGTGGGTTTGACACTCCATACTTATCACTTCCACCTTTGGGAATTGCTACGATGATTCCCTGCACTTGGGGATTATCAAGCTCTTTTCTGGCGCCGTTGCCGGGGAGCAATAGCGTGGGGTTGATATTCTTGTGTGTGCTTGTTTGCTTTCTTCACTAAGTAGATTTTGCTTTTCCTTTTTGTTTCTGTTTAGTTGTGGGTGAAACATACAATTTTTTTTAAAAGAGTGAAAATACCAAAAAATATTTACTTGCCTCTCATGCCTAAAAAAGTTTTTCAAAAAGAGAAGTGATTGGAAAGTTATGCATTGAAGAAGTGAGGGTCGACCTTGAGCACTTTTGTTCATGCTCACGGAAACAATGTAGAATTTTTCATGGAAGTTTCTCTGTAAATAGTTATCCCCTTGTATATATCCATTGTATTATAAAAGTAATGTGCCAAGCTTTGGTTTTAGTATGATAAGATTGCTTGCTTACTTTGTGCAGAACAAAAACAGAAACTTTGGCTGTAGTGCATGAATTTACATTTTTTTACTGGAAAGTCAAATGGGTCTGAAACTTTTTGCACATTACTTCTGTACAAATTGTTCAAATTGTGAAATTTATTTTATAATTTTTGGAGTTACATAAGTTTACTAAACTTCCAGATTACTACAGACTGTCTTGTTCTTAACAAATTCTGTTTTTCGTGTGTTGTTTGCTTATTTTGATGCATCTATGGCTAGTATGTAAGGGTATGAACCATAGAGAAGTTGGAATACAGTAGGTTTAACACCAATATAAACAAAGTTTGAGTTAATTACAGTACCTTAAAGTGGTAGTTTGCTTTATTACACTAACGGATCTCACAAGTTTTTGTTTAAGTTTTTGTGAATGAAGTGTTTGAAGAACGAGGAGTTACCGACGTGAGAAGAATAAAGAGAGACAAAAGTTCAAGCTTGGGGATGCCCAAGGCACCCCAAGTAAATATTTCAAAGGATACTCAAGCATCTAAGCTTGGGGATGCCCCGGTTGGCATCCCATCTTTCTTCTTCAACAAATATCGGTATACCTCGGTTTTTGTTTTGTTCACATTGTTTGTGCCCTTTGTGTTTTTGTTTTTTTCAAGAATCATGCTAGTATGAGATAGCTCTTCATTGATTTATAGAATTGCTCTTTGCGCTTCACTTAAATCGTTTGAGTATGGTTTTATAGAATGCTTCATACGCTTCACGTATATATTTTGAGCTTGGATATTGGTTGTAGAATGCTCCATGAACTTCACTTATATCTTTTGGAGTATGAATAATACTATAATTTAAAGTGGGTTTGGAAGAGTGTTAACTTTAGGAATTAGTAATCCCACTATCTTGGAGGGTGTTGAATCTTAGTGTGATATTTATGAAAGTGGATTTGGAAGAGTGTCAACTTTAGTTAGTATTCCACTATTTTAGAAGAGGTTCCAGTTGAGTACGAGAACAAAGTAGCTATCCATGATGCTACTGAAAATTATTATGAGGTAGGAATATGTGCTTGTAGGAGTTGCAATAATGTCAAGTTTCCTCTCTATGTGCTTAAAATTTTGAAGTTATACTTGTTTTGCCTTCCTATGCTAGTTGACTTTTGTCCCTATAAATTGTGTGCTCACAAAATCCCTAGGCATAGGAAGTGATTTAGATTTAAATGTGCTAGTCATATTCTTCATGATGCTCTCTTTGTGTTTCAACTCTTATCTTTTGTGTGAGCATCATTGAAATCATCATGCCTAGCTAAAAGGCATTAAAGAAAAGCGCTTGTTGGGAGACAACCCAATATTTATCCTTACTGTTTTTGTGTGCCCACATGATTAAGCTACTATAGTAATCATGTTTTATGCTTTTTGTTTCAATAAAGTGCCAAGTAAGACCTTTGGGAAGACTTGGGTGAAAGTTAATGTGATCTTGCTGTCAAAAAACAGAAACTTTGCGCTCACGAGATTAGCTTTCATTTTTTACAGAAGAGTGCTTTTGAGTTTATTCTTTTTTAAGAAGATTAATAGATAAATTCCTCACGTCCAAAAATTTATTTCATAATTTTTGGAGTAGCAGAAGTATGGTTATTTTTCAGATCATTACAGACTGTTCTGTTTCCGACAGATTCTGTTTTCATCGCATAGTTTGCTTGTTTTCTAGTTTCTATGGCTTATATTTCGCAATATAAATGGTAGAAATGATATGGTACATTAGGCATTATGTGAAAACAATTATGAACCTTGCCTTTTACAGTACCAAAGTGCATGGTTTACTCTTTATCATACTAACCTATCTCACGAAGTTCCATTAAGTTTTGTGTGATTGAAGTTTTCAAGTTTTGGGTGAGATATCGATATGAGGAGAATAAGGAGTGGAAAGACCCTAAGCTTGGGGATGCCCAAGGCACCACAAGGTAATATTCAAGGAATACTCAAGCTCCTAAGCTTGGGGATGCCCCGGAAGGCATTTCGTCTTCAAAACCATCGGTACATCTTACTTGGAGCTATATTTTTATTCGTCACATGGTATGTGTTTTACTTGGAGCATCATTTTTTTGTTAGTATTAGCTTTATGTTATTTAGAATAGTGTTTTGCATCTTTATTTTCAATAAAAATGTCAAGGATAGCCTTTACCATGTTTATTTTGCTAGTATACATGTTGCTGTTTGAAAACAGAAAGTTTACCGCTGTTGCAAAAATTCCCTAAAAAAGTCAGAGCATGATATAATGTTGAAACTTTTTTCATAATGAGCTCTAATAAATATACTACAGTGGGAATTTTCTCTAATAATTTTTGGAGTTAGGGAAGTATTGATACTCTTGCATTCTTTATAGGCTGTACTGTTTTGACAGATTGCTGTTATGTTTGCATTGTTTGCATATGTTTGCTTGTTTAATGATTCTATTTGAGGATAGGAGTATGAAATATGCAGAGGCATTTAGTATGCAATGATGAATAATAATTCTAGTGATTTCTTACAGTAGAAAATGATAAGGTTTTGCATTGGTTTATACTAACATGTCTCACGAGTTCTTGTTGAGTTTGGTGTGGATGAAGCTTTTGATAAAAA